>NC_082736.1:30585243-30747743 GCF_030144855.1 Hypanus sabinus | reverse complement strand
ACATAGAAATACAATAGTATCAGCGTGAATTAATCAGCCTGATGGCCCGGTGGAAGAGGCTGTTGGTCCTGGCTTTTATGCTGCGGTACCGTTTCCCGGATGGTAGCAGCTGGAACAGTTTGTGGTCGGGGTGACTCGGGTCCCCGGTGATCCTTCGGGCCCTTTTTACACACCTGTCTCTGTAAATGTCCTGAATGGTGGGAAGTTCACATCGACAGATGCGCTGGGCTGTCCGCACCACTCTCTGCAGAGTCCTGCGATTGAGGGAGGTACGGTTCCCGTACCGGGCAGTGACGCAGCCAGTCAGGATGCTCTCAATTGTACCCCTGTAGAAAGTCCTTAGGATTTGGGGGCTCATACCAAACTTCTTCAACCGTCTGAGGTGAAAGAGGCGCTGTTGTGTCTTTTTCACCGCACAGCCGGTATGTACAGACCACGTGAGGTCCTCGGTGATGTTTATGCCAGGGAACCTAAGGCTGTTCACCCTCTCAATCCCAGATCCATTGATGTCAATAGGGGCTAGCCTGTCTCCATTCCTCCTGTAGTCCACAGCCAGCTCTGTATGCTTTTTGAAACCCTGTTTCTCACACCATTCTCTGTAAACTCGAGAGCGGGGGTTCCCCATCTGTTTTACACCATGGATCCCAGGCTGTGAACCTGGACGTGAAAAATCCCTGGAGATACTCAGACCACCCCATCTGGCACCAGCAATCATTCCACGGTCAAAGTCAGATCACATTTCTTCCCCCTTTTGGATGCCTGGCGTGAAGAACAACTGGAACTCTTTGACCGCGTCGGCATGCTTCGAAGCATCGAGTTGCTGCCACGCGATTGGCTGATGAGATATTCACACTGACGAGTAGGTGGACGGTGCAACTGGGAGAGGAGCCACCGAGTGTAGATGCACCCGCCGGACATTAATCCAGCCGCTGGAGGGTTCCAGCAGCCTCCGCGGAGGCGAGGGAAGGGGCGACGTTTTGCAGTCAAGTTTCTCGTCACCTGCACAAGTATGTAATGAGCACTGGTGCAGCCCGCCTGTAGCAGAATCCATAGGTCACAGGATCAGAGTAAGCTGCGGAGAGTCGTAAACTCAGTCAGCTCCACGTTGGACACCAGCCTCCGTCGTATCCAGGACATCTTCAAGGTGCAACTTTGTGGGCCGAAGGGCCTGTATTGTGCTGTAGGTTTTCTATGTTTCTATGAGCGGTGCACCCAGGACATGCCCTCTTCTCATTGCTACCCTCAGAGGGGAGGTACAGGAGCCTGAAGGCACAGAATGAGAATCAGAATCCAGTTTAATATCACCAGCATAAGACAATAGACAATAGGGGCAGGAGTGGGCCATTAGGCCCCTTCGAGCCAGCATCACCATTCACTGTGATCAAGGCTGATCATCCACAATCAGTACCCCGTTCCTGCCTTCTCCCCATATCCCTTGACTCCGCTATCTTTAAGAGCTCTATCTAACTCTCTCTTGAAAGCATCCAGAGAATTGGCCTCCACTGCCTTCTGCGGCAGAGCATTCCACATATCCACCACTCTCTGGGTGAAAAAGTTTTTCCTCAACTCCGTTCTAAATGGCCTACCCCTTAGTCTTAAACTGTGGCCTCTGGTTCTGGACTCCCCCCAACATCGGGAACATGCTTCCTGCCTCCAGCGTGTCCAATCCCTTAATAATCTCATATGTTTCAATCAGATCCCCTCTCATCCTTCTAAATTCCAGTGTATACAAGCCCAGTCGCTCAATCTTTCAACATATGACAGTCCCGTCATCCAGGGAATTAACCTCGTGAACCTACGCTGCACTCCCTCAATAGCAATAGCAACTTCATAAGTCATGAGGTTTGTTGTCTTTGTGACAGCAGTACATTGCAGTTCATGATGATAGGAAAAATCCTAAATTACATACATTTATATATACATTTATAAATACATTTCCACAATATGTATATGTATATGAAATGCATATGTTTTATATTCAGATTCAAGTTCAGTTTATTGTCATTTAGAAACCACAAATGCAATGCAGTTAAAAAATGAGACAATGTTCCTCCAGAATGATATCACAAAAGCAAATGACAAAACAGACTACACCAG
The DNA here is from genome assembly GCF_030144855.1 of Hypanus sabinus. Lineage (NCBI taxonomy): Eukaryota > Metazoa > Chordata > Chondrichthyes > Myliobatiformes > Dasyatidae > Hypanus > Hypanus sabinus. The sequence continues at coordinate 30,745,646 of NC_082736.1, read as the reverse complement.
AAAATCCACATAACGTTTGGCAATCCCCAATCCAAGCCATCGACAACGCGATCCCGAGGACTGGGGGCCTGTTCTTCCCAGCAGAGTCCCGGACCTCACAGCAGCAGTAACGAAGAAGGTCTTCCTGGAGATTTCCCGATGTTCCTCCGTGCTCCCACGGCCGTTTTCAATCGATTATGATTGCGCACGGCACCCCGCTTCACAAATAACAGATAATCAGCTCCGGAGTTCATAAAATAGTCAAATAATTTTGACAAACTTCTATAGATGTGTGGTGGAGAGTGTATTGACTGGCTGTATCATGGCCCAGTATGGTAACACCAACGCCTTTGAATGGAAAATCCTACAAAAGGTATTGGATACAGCCCAGTCCATCGTGGGTGAAGCCTTCTCCACCATTGAGCACATCTACATGAAACACTGTCACAGGAAAGCAGCGTCCATTATCAGGGACCCCCACCACCCAGGCCGTGCTCTCTTCTCACTGCCGCCATCAGGTAGAAGGTACAGGAGCCTCAGGACTCGCACCACCGGGTTCAGGAACAGTTACTACCCCTCAACCATCAGGCAGGTGGCACAGAAGCCTCAGGACTTGCAACACCAGGTTCAGGAACAGTTATCACCCCTCAACCATCAGGTAGAAGGTACAGGAGCCTCAGGACTCACACCACCAGGATCAGGAACAGTTATCACCCCTCAACCATCAGGAAGGAGGTACAGGAGCCTCAGGACTCGCACCACCGGGTTCAGGAACAGTTATCACCCCTCAACCATCAGGAAGGAGGTACAGGAGCCTCAGGTCCCACACCACCAGGATCAGGAACAGTCACTACCCCTCAACCATCAGGAAGGAGGTACAGGAGCCTCAGAACTCGCACCACCAGGTTCAGGAACAGTTACCACCCCTCAACCATCAGGAAGGAGGTACAGGAGCCTCAGGACCCACACCACCAGGTTCAGGAACAGTTATTACCCCTCGACCATCAGGAAGGAGGTACAGGAGCCTCAGGACTCGCACCACCAGGTTCAGGAACAGTTACTACCCCTCAACCATCAGGCTCTTGAGCAAAAGGGGATAACTACACTCATCCATTGAGACGTTCCCACAACCAACGATCTCACTTTAAGGACTCTTCCTCTCATGTTCTCGTTATTTATTGCTATTCATTTATATTTGCACTTGCACAGTTTGTTGTCCTCTGCACTCTGGTCAATCTTTCATTGATTCTGTTATCGTTACTATTCTATGGATTTGCTGAGAATGCCGGCAGGAAAATGAATCTCAGGGTTGTATATTCTCTGATAATAAAGTTTACTTAGAACTTTGAACTTCGAGGTAGTGCAAAAACAGAAATAAATAAAAAGTAGTGAGGTAGTGTTCACGGGTTCAAAGTCCATTTAGAAGTCAGATGGCAGAGGGGAAGAAGCTGTTCCTGAATCGCTGAGTGTGTGTCTTCAGGCTCCTGTACCTCCTCCCTGATGGCAGAGGGGAAGAAGCTGTTCCTGAATCGTTGAGTGTGTGTCTTCAGGCTACTGTACCTCCTCCCTGATGGCAGAGGGGAAGAAGCTGTTCCTGAATCGCTGAGTGTGTGTCTTCAGGCCCCTGTACCTCCTCCCTGACGGTGGCAATGAGAAGAGGGCATGTCCTGGGTGATGGGGGTCCTTAACGATGGAAGCCATCTTTTTGAGGCTTCTCTCCTTGAAGATGTCCTGGATACGACGGAGGCTGGTGCCCCTGATGGAGCTGACTGAGTTTACAACAGTTAGAATGCTCCCCATCTGCAGAAAACTGCAAGCGATTCTGGTGACGTTCCAAACCTCCTCGAGCTCCCGATGGAATATGTCGCGCATTCTTTGGAGCTGCATCGATACGTTGGGCCCAGGATCGACCCTCAAAAGATTTAAGCAGCATTTCACGAGAGGAGTATAATTCAAACGTAATCTATGCACAATTTCGACAACAGAGAACACAATTCGAACATTAAAGCAAAGTCCACTTCACTACGGAGCTCAAAGTGGTGATAGCATTGTCAACTGGTTCAAGAACTAAATGGCTGAAGGGAAGTAGCTGTTCCTGGACCTGGTCGTAAGGCCATAAGACACGGGGTCAGCCCCGAGTGTTGTTATCTCTGAGGATCTAACCTGGACGCAACATATCGATGTAGCTATAAAGAAGGCAAGACAGCGGCTATATTTCATGAGGAGTTTGAGGAGACTTGATTTATCACCTAAATCACTTGAAAACCCGATGGCAGACGCAATCTCAGTGGCTCTCCACACGGCCTTAGACCACCTGGACAACACAAACACCCACGTCAGGACGCTGTTCATCGACTGTAGCTCAGCATTTAACACCATCGTTCCCACAATCGTGATTGAGGAGTTGCAGAACCTGGGCCTCTGTACCTCCCTCTGCAATTGGATCCTCGACTTCCTAACCACAAGACCACGATCTGTGCGGATTGGTGCTAACATCTCCTCCTCGCTGACGATCAACACTGGCGCACCTCAGGGGTGTGTGCTTAGTCCACTGCTCTACTCTCTGTATACACATGACTGTAATGGCCAGGCATAGCTCAAATACCATCTATACATTTGCTGACGATACAACCATTGTTGCTAGAATCTCAGGTGGTGACGAGAGGGCATACAGGAGTGAGATATGCCAACCAGTGGAGTGGTGCCACTGCAACAACCTGGCACACAACGTCAGTAAGACCAAAGAGCTGATTGCGGACTTCAGGCAGGGTAAGACGAAAGAACACACGCCAATCCTCACCGAGGGATCAGAAGTGGAGGGAGTGAGCAGTTTCAAGTTCCTGGGTGGCAAGATCTCTGAGGACCTCTCCTGGTCCCAACATATTGCACAGAGTGGAAGTTAAACTACAGAGAGTTGTAAACTCAGTCAGCTCCAGCATGGGCACCAGCCGAAGTTGTATCCAGGAGATTTTCAAGGAGCGGCGTCTCGGGAGGCAGCGTCCATCATCAAGGACCCCCATCACCCAGGACTTCTCATTATTACCATCAGGAAGGAGGTACAGAAGCCTGAAGGCACACACTCTAGGGATTTGCAGTCAATCGATATAAACTATCTTATGGATTTATAATTACTGTGGTCTTTATCTTAGTGTGTGTGTGTGTGTGTGTTTTTTTTTGGGCTGTATCTGATCCGGAGTAACAATTATTTTGTTCTCCTTTACACTTACGTTCTGGAAATGACACTGAACAACCTTAAACGAGAGAACACCTGCTTAACGCACAAAAGTGCCGGAGGAACTCAGCAGGCCAGGCAGCATCCGTGGAAAAGAGTAATCAGTCGACGATTACTTCACCGGAACTCAATCTTAAATCTTGAACCTCCACGAGCTCCTATCTCAGAGGAAGTAGGGGCCATTCACTCAGTTTGGAGACGGTTCCTCCAGCACTCGCTCCCCCAGGCCACTGGAACCAGGAAGGCTGCCGGGAGCTGTGGAGAGTTAGCATGGGGGCGTCGATGGGCTGAGCAGTTCCCCCCTCCCCCCGCTGCGTCAGAGCGACCGGGAGAGTCACCAGGAGCTGCAGAGAGCTAGCATGGAGAAGGTCGATGGGCTGAGCGGTCTCCCCTTGCTACGCCAGAGCGACCGGGAGCTGCAGAGAGCTAGCACGGAGAAGGTCGATGGGCTGAGCGGTCTCCCCCCCCCCCCCCCCCGCTGCGTCAGAGCGCCCGGGAGAGCCGCCGCGCCTCATTAGGGATGCGCGACGTCACGGCGTCGGGCGGGAGAGCGACCAATGGAGAGGCGGGGTGTGGGCGGATCCAGGGCCCGGGCCCCGCTGTCAATCAAAGGGTCTGTCCCGGAAAGCCTCTTGCTCCAGAGCGATTGGAAAAACAGCGGATCGGAACAATGCGCTACCGGGGGTATTGCAGGACCGCTGAGGGCAATGGGACTGAATTCAGAGGCACTTGGAAGCCAAGCAAGTAACCAGCCCAAGAGCAGCCACGCTGGGACAGCCTACAGCAACAGCACAGGGTACCGCTGGTTATTTATCTATAAAAGCCTATCTCCCAGTTAAATAGTAACTCACTGCAGAATAACAGGGCTTCTTTAAAAATAGCGGAGCGAATATTAATTTAATTGGCACTTTTAAATAATTCTCGTTTGCATTATCGATCTGTACTCCGGTTTTTTTCTCCCCCAGGGGCGTAAATAGACCGTGGGTGTTGCAACCCACCCACCAAAAGAGGCGATTATTTTCGCGTCTACATCAGATGGAGGACTGTATCTTTTCAATCCTCCCCGCCCGAGGGAGATGAGGCTCTGTTAACGGGGTTAAGTCATAAATAGCCCCCCGTTTTAACCATTACGCAATGGAACGGCGCAGTACCTATGTTTAAAGGGTTCTGGCCTCTATAATGCACCCACTGCCGAATCCTTCTGGGTTCGGCAGTCTGCTCCCCTCCCCTCCTCGCCCCTCAAGGCATCTTCCAAGTTCTTGCAAAACCACGCACTCATCGTTTGGTCCTCCTGCGCTTAATGAGCGGGCTGGGTTTATAAATTAAGAGCGAGCAGGTTTGGGGAAGGATGCCTGACCCCAGTGTGGCCCCGACTTGTATGTGGTGCTGGGGTGGGAATGGCTATTAATGCCCTGGACCGGAGCCCGGGTGAACTGACAGATCTCTCACTACCCACCCCCACCCCCACCCCCTCCCCAGCCACTGACCCTTTCACTCGGCTGGTATCGAACCGGCGCGGCTGAAGCAGGCCGGAGGAAACGGTGACTAATCCCTGCTGTGATGCTGTCATCGAAACAGGCCGTTCGGCCCGCCGGGTCCGTGCCGACCACCGGGGTCTCATTTTGGTAGTGGTTCTGGGGCCAGCCCATTCTCCCCGGGTTCCTGTCGACCGTTCCCTTCCCGGTCTCGGATTCGACCTCTCACCCCCCCCCTCAAACACACACACACACTCACACACACACACACACTCACACACACACACACACACTCTCACACACTCTCACACACACACACACACACACTCACACACACACTCTCACACACTCACACACACACACACACACACACTCTCACACACACACTCTCACACACTCACACACACACACACTCTCACGCACACACTCACACACACACACACACTCTCACACACACACACACTCTCACACACTCACACACACACACACTCTCACACACACTCACACACACACACACACTCTCACACACACACACTCTCACACACACACACTCTCACACACACTCACACACACACACACACTCACACACACACACACACACTCACACACTCACACACACACACACTCTCACACACTCTCACACACACACACACACACTCACACACACACTCTCACACACTCACACACTCGCACACACACCCACGCTCACACACACACACTCTCACGCACACACTCACACACACACTCACACTCTCACACACACACACACTCTCACACACTCACACACACACTCACACACACTCACACTCTCACACACACACACACTCACACACACACTCACACACTCTCACACACACACTCACACACTCTCACACACACACACACACACACACACACACTCACACACTCACACACACTCACACTCACACACTCACACACACTCACACTCACACACTCACACACACTCACACTCACACTCACACACACACACACACACACACTCTCACACACACTCACACTCGTGGCTCATCAACAACACAACGACACCCCCCCCCAACCCCCGCTTGTCGTTCGGGTGTGGGAGCCCCCGGAGGAAAGGTAACGCGGTCGCGGAGAACGTGGAAACTCTGCGCACACACACTGACCCTCACTGGCTTGCCCCCCCCCCACTTCCCACCCTTCTTAACACCCCTGCCAGGGAGGGAAGGGTCACACACACACACACACACACTCTCTCTCACTCGGGGACTGGTTCCACACACATTGATTCTCTCCCCCCCCCCCCCCCAGTAGGGAAGGGTCCCACACACACAAACAGGGAGGCAGGCCTCTCTCACACACTGACTTTCACTTGGGGGTCTGTTTCCACACACACCGACCCTCACTGGCTCTCCTCCCCCTCCTCCCCCCTCGTCGCCCCTCCTCCCCTTCCTGGACCCCACTGCATTCTTCCCATCCCCCTCCCCCATCAGTGGAGAAGGGTCCCACACACACACACACTGACCCTCACTCGAGGACTGTTCCCACACACTCTGACACTCACTGGCTCCCCCACTTGCCCGCCCCTCACTAGGGAAGGGACACACACACACACACACACACACACACACACACACACACACACACACACACACACACACACACACACACTCACACTCACAACAACAAACCCAGATCTCTAGAGCTGTTGAGGCAACTGCCCACTCCCCAGCGAAAGGGAGGTCATTCAGCCCGTCGAGTCCATGACAACCCCCCTCCCCCGCACTCTGGTCCCTGGTTCTCTCCTCTCAATAACCAAGCCCAACCTTCCTTAGAACCCAGTTAGTGTCAAGAACTCTTCCCCCCCCCACTCCCCACCACCCCCTTTCACTTCCCGTCATGCCACCATTCACTCCCTCTCAACACCACCCCCCCGCCCCCAAAGCAACTAGGCCCTGGCTTTGCGGCGTTCTTATCCAAGATGGATATCGACGCAAGGTCAAGGGTGAAAGGTCCTCCAGAGGGAGGGAGGGGTGGCCACCCCGCTCCCTGTTTCTGTGGCGACCAGGTGGGGGGAGTTTTTTTTTTATGTAGGGTAAGAATTTAATCGGGGCCCCAGGGACAGTTTCCTCACGGTGCACGTATGGAACGAGCTGCCAGAGGAGGCCGCTACCCCGACCTACGTCTGCAAGGCCCTGGGGCAGGTGTGTGGGGAGGGAAGGGCTCCTCCTTCAAGATGGGCCCACTTCCAGGCTGCATTCTGCCCGGGTGGCCTCTGACCCGTTGGAACGCAACACCCACAGAACGCCGGGACCGGGGGGGGGGGGGTGGTTCGGCAGGCCCGGGCAGCGTCTGTGGAAAAGAGTAAACAGTTGACGTTTCGGGCCGAGGCCCTTTGGCGGGGAAAGAGGAAGACGAGGAGTCGGGGTGCGGGGAAGGGGAAACACGAGGTGATGGGTGGAACCGGGCGAGGGATGAAGTGAAGAGCTGGGAAGTTGGTGAAAGGGTTGGAGAAGTGGGGGGGGGGGATCCAATAGGAGAGGGCAGAAGGCCGTGGGAGAACGGGAAGTGTGGGGGAAGAACGCCAGAGGGCAGACCAGGAGAGGGGGCGAGCGAGGGGAAGGACTCGGGAATGGTGAAGTGGGGGGGGGGGGGGGGAGGTATTACCGGAAGCTTGAGAAATCGATGTTTGTGCCGTCAGTTTGGAGGCTACCCAGACGGAATATAAGGTACTCCCCACAGAACAGTGACTGAAACTGTGAGCACACACAAGGCCTCAAATACTCGCACTGACTGCACTTTGTGCGTTACTGTGACATTCTGGTGCTGCTGTAACTTATTTTCTGCTACTTATCTATTTAATACTGTTTTTCTATCACTGTCTTGTTTTTATCTACTGTTTTGTTTGATTGCCTGAGAGGAAGCCAGAGTTTCATTGTACTTATGTAGAATGACAATAAAGTTCATTCAATTCAGGTGTTGCTCCTCCAACTTGAGTGTGGCCTCACCTTGACAGTAGAGGAGGCCGGGAATAACAAATTCTTCAACTTGCCCCTGCCCCTACTTCAATTCTTCACCCTTGCCTCTTCTCCTCACCGGCCTATCACCTCCCCCATTTCTCCCAAGGTCTACCCTCCTCTCCCATCGGATTCCCCCTTCTTCAGCCCTCTTTACCTTTTCCACCTCTCACCTCCCAGCTTCTTGCTTCACCTCCCCCTCCCCCTAGCCACCTGGCTTCACACCCCTTGACCTCCGGCCCTAATGAAGGGCCTCGGCCCAGAACGCTGACCGCTCACTCTTTTCCACGGGCGCTGGGTTCCTCCTACATCTCCTCAGGATTCGCCCTCTCGGTGAAGACATTCCTTCGTGTGAGAGTCACCCCACACACCCCTTTCGAAGCCCCTGAGTTGCCCTAATGGTCATACAAACACAACCGCACAGAAACTGGCCCTTCGGCCCATCTAGTCCGTGCCAAGCTGTTGTCCTACCTCGTCGACTGCGCTCGGACCATAGCCCTCGCCATCCCTCCAGCCCGTAATTTCGTGCACCTCTATCAAGTCGCCCGTCATTCTCGTGCGCCCCAGGGAACCTGAGTCGCTCCCGCGTTCTGTGAGGTTTAGAGGGGTCTGGGCCAATCGGGAGTAGCTAGATGGGCAGCCGGGCTGGCAGGAGTGAGTTGGGCCGAAGGGCCTGTTCCTGTGCTGTGCGCATCTGCACTAATCCCATTACCGGCACCAGTTCCCTGGCCTCCTCTGCCTTGGCGATTCGTGAGCTCGTCCAGATACCCAGAGTCATACAGCGCAGACTTGTGGCTTTCAGCCCATCTAGTTCATACTAAACTGTTACTCTGCCTAGTCCCATCAACCCCCCTGCATACCATATACATATCTAAACCTGTCTTAAACGTTACAATCAAACCCACATTGGGGTGGCATGCAGATAACGAACACTAATTTGGACCGAATATGCCTCAGCCCGAAACGTCGACTGTTCTCTCTCTTTCTTAGGTGCTGCCTGGCCTGCTGAGTTCCTCCAGCATTTTGTTTGTGTTGCTTGGATTTCCAGCTTCTTCAGGTTTTAGAACCATAGAACATTACAGCACAGAAACAGGCCTTTCGGCCCTTCTTGGCTGTGCTGAACCGTTATTCTGCCTCGTCCCACTGACCTGCACCTGGCCCATATCCCTCCATACCTCTCTCATCCATGTACCTGTCCAAGTTTTTCTTAAATGTTAAAAGTGAGTCCGCATTCACCACTTCATCTGGCAGCTCATTCCACACTCCCACCACCCACTGTGTGAAGAAGCCTCCCCAATGTTCCCTTTAAACTTTTCTGCCATCACCCTTAACCCATGTCCTCTGGTTTTTTTCTCCCCTGGCCTCAGTGGAAAAAGCCTGCTTGCATTCACTCTATCTATACCCATCATCATTTTATACACCTCTATCAAACCTCCCCTCATTCTCCTACGCTCCAGGGAATAAAGTCCTCACCTATTCAACCTTTCCCTGTAACTCAGTTTCTCAGTTCAACATCCTTGTAAACTTTCTCTGCACTCTTTCAACCTTATTAATATCCTTCCTGTAATTATGTGACCAAAACTGCTCACAATACTCCAAATTCGGCCTCACCAATGCCTTACACAACCTCACCATAACATTCCAACTCTTATACTCAATACCTTGATTTATAAAAGCTCTCTTTACTACCCTATCTCCCTGTGCTGCCATTTTTAGGGTATATTGTATCTGTATTCCCAGATCCCTTGGTTCTACTGCACTCCTCAGTGTCCCACCATTTACCTTGTACGTTTCTGGTCTTTGTGAACATGCCTGGGCTCTTTATTTCGATTTTGTGTTTTATATTCTGGGGTTTGCACTCTTTTTTTGTTGCCATTTGTGCAATTTGTTGTTTTTTTTTTTGCCCGTGGGGTGAGGGGGGGGGGGTCAGTGTTTTTCTTTGAACAGTTACCCTGGTGTTTCTTTGTTCCGTGGCTGTCTGTGGGGAAGACAAATCTCAGGTTGTATACTGCATGCGTACCTTGATAATAATTGTGCTTTGAATCCTTTAAATCTGCCAGTTCTGCTGGAAGCTTGTTTCACGCTCTTGAGTGAAGAAGTTCCCTTTTAAGACCTTTCACCTCTAACCTACGACCTCTAGCTCCAGTCTCACCCAGCCTCAGCTGGGAAAAAGCCCACTTGCATTTCTCCTATCTATAAGTTTGTGTATCAAATCTCCTCTGATTCTCCTTTCCAGGCCCCCAGGTCTTCACTTCTTCCACGTTGTGAGGTCTCTGCCTCTGTAACCCCCTTGGGAGTCGCTCTCTGATCCTGGGCCTTTCGAGGGTTCGTCACACCTCATGTTTCTTCCCACAGTCTTAACCCCTCGGGTTTCCCACACCTCCGCTCCGGGGAATCGGGGTATTTATATGTTGCTGTGCGAGGTGGTAAAGGAGATTAATAAGGTGTGTTGTGTGCTTGGGGGGGGGGGGTGGTTGAGTTTAGGAGCCACGAGGTAATGTCGCAGCTCTGGAAAGCCCTGGTCAGACCCCACTTGGAGTATCGTGCTCAGTTCTGGTCCCCTCATTACAGGAAGGATGTGGAAGCTTTAGAGAGGGCGCAGAGGAGAGTCACCATAATGCACATCTGATGAGGACAGGTTGAGTGAGTCGAGGCTTTTTCCTCTGGAGTGAAGGAGGATGAGAGGTGACTTGATAGAGGTGTACAAGACGATGATGACAGGCACAGATGGAGTGGACAGCCAGGGACTTTTTTCCCTCAGGGTGGTAATGGCTAAGACAAGGGGGCATAACTTTAAGGTGATTGGAGGAAAGCATTGTGTGGGGGGGGGGGGGGGAATGTCAGAGGTAATTTTTTTTTTTGTTTTTACACACAAAGAGTAGAACGCCCTGCCAGGGGTTGTGGTGGAGGCAGATACATCAGGGCCATTTAAGGATAGGAAAATGGAGGGCCATGTGGGAGGGAAGGGTTAGATTGGTCTTTAGAGCAGCTTAAAGGGTCAGAACAACATTATGGGCCGAAGGCCTGTACTGCTCTATGTTCTAAATAGTGGTTGAGGCAGGTGCGTGAATAATATTTAAAGGTACATGAATAACCTAAGTTACAGGGAAGGGTTGAACAAGTTAGGTCTTTATTCTTTGGAGTGTAGAAGGTTGAGGGTGGACTTGATAGAGGTATTTAAAATTACGAGGGGGATAGATAGCGTTGACGTGGATAGGCTTTTTCCATTGAGGGTGGGGAGATTCAAACAAGAGGACATGAGTTGAGAGTTAGGGGGCAAAAGTTTAGGGGTAACACGAGGGGGAACTTCTTCACTCAGAGAGAGGTAGCTGTGTGGAACGAGCTTCCAGTAGAAGTGGTAGTGGCAGGTTCGGTATTGTCATTTAAAGTAAAATTGGATAGGTATATGGACAGGAAAGGAATGGAGGGTTATGGGCTGAGTGCAGGTCGGTGGGACTAGGTGAGAGTAAGCATTCGGCACGGACTAGAAGGACCGAGATGGCCTGTTTCCGTGCTGTAATTGTTATATGGTTATAATAGGAGAGGTGTACCAACTCCTCCCTCGGAGTGTCAGACACCCCGAGCCAATAGGCTTGTCCTGGACTTATTTCCACTGGGCATGATTAACTTATTATTATTTAATTATTTATGGTTTTATATTGCTATATTTCTTCACTCTTCTTGGTTGGTGTGGCTGTAACAAAACCCATTTTCCCTCGGGATCAATAAAGTATGTCTGTCCGTCTGTCTATGCAGGCGGAAGGGCCTGTACTGTGCTGTATTGTTTAATGTCCAGTCTCTTCATTATTTCCTATATCTCCTAGGGTTAAAACATCCAAAAATAAACCCTTAATTTTCCAAAAGGTCCAATCCCTAATCCTGGAACGGTGCCCCTGCCGGATTCTGTATTCCCCGGAAATTCGGCATGAAGGGCCCCTTCCGTGCAGGAGCCCTCGTTCCAGAGGATGCGGGTGTTGCAAAAGGGAAGAGGACCGGGGTGGGGGCGAGGAGTTGAGATTCGAACTTGGGCAGGGTAGGTGAGGGAGTTCAAAACAAGATGGAGGCATGCCAAATGAAAGTTTATACTTAAAACAAAAATGACGGCTGTGGGGTGAAATAAAAGGAGAAGATCCCAGGAACACTGGGCAAGTCGGGCAGCATCTTGTGGGGGGGGGGGGGAGAGAGAGAGAGAGAGAGAGTTGACAGAGAGAGAGAGTGCTGAAGCTCCTCCTTGGAAGTCTGAAAGAGAGAGAGTGGTATCAATAATATTGAAAGAATGCAGAGAAAGTTTTACAAGGATGTTGCAGGGGAAAAGGGTTGAATAAGACCATAAGAAATAGGGTCGGGAGTTGGCCATTTTGGCCCATCGAGCCTGCTCCGTCATTGGCTGATCTGGCCAAGGACTCATCTCCACCTACCCCATAACTCCCCTACTTTTCACAAATCAATCCAACCTTGGCTTGAATATATTGACCGTGAATATTCCCTGCAGCGCAGGAGGATGAGGTGAAATTTGACCGAGGCATTGTTAACGTGGCCAAAATCACTGGAGAGACTCGGTCAGTAGCGATAAAGTAAGCTTTTACTCGACAAATGAGATGCCCTGTGAAGGACCCAATATCACACGACACTTTCATACGCCAAAGGCTAAAGGTAACAATTCTATAGTTACAGTGCATCTACAATGCTTCCTTTGGATTACATGTAGTTTGCACACATCTCCTCCTTCACACCCACAGTACCGGCACCCGAAATAAATGTTGATCAGCATGAACCAATGTCAACTGTACACTTCTCCACGGATGCTGCCTGGCCTGCTGGGCTCCTCCCGCATTCTGTGTGCGCTGGTAATCAGCTGGGCCTGGTTTTTCAATCCACGGCTGTTCACAGCTCCGGGAGCCTATTGTCCAGAGCTGTATTTTAAATTTAATCTGCAGTCCACATTCAGGTTGAAAGGTTGGTTGCTGAAGTTAGTTGCCGAAGTTAATATTGCTGTGTCCAACTTAAGTCCGGACTATGACCATTAGATGTAGGAGCAGAAGTGGGCCATTTGGCCCATCGAGTCTGCTCTGCCATTCATTCAAGGGCTGATCCAATTCTTCCGGTCATCCCGTCCCCTGCTTTCATCCCGTACCCTCTGACGCCCTGGCTAATCAAGAACCTATCTATCTCGGCCTTAAATGCACCCAATGACTTAGCCTCCACAGTCACTCGTGGCAACAAATTCCACAGATTTACCACCCGCTGACTGAAGTAGTTTCTCCGCATCTCAGTTCTAAATGGACGTCTGAAATTGTGCCCGTTTGTCCTAGACTCCCCTACCATGGGAAATAACTTTGCCCTGACAAGAGGTATACAGATTTTTTGAGCAACATAGATGCGGTAAATACAAGCAGGCTTTTTCCACCGAGGTTGGGTGAGACTAGAACTGGAGGTCGTGGGTTAAGGTGAGTTACCTAAGGGGGAACATCTTCACTCGGAGGTTGGTGAGAGGGCGGTACAAGCTGCCGGTGGCAGTGGATGCCGAATTGCGGCTCGGAAAGTTTGGGGAGCATCACCGCCAGGGAAGGCTCAGGGTGTGGCCTGTTCCACACACCCAGCAGACAGGCAGGCCGAGCTGGGGCTTGTCTGGGTGTCCATGGCGACCCCTTGAGTTTGGAGCTGAAGGAGGAGGGTTTGTCGGGGTGGGGGGGGGGGCTGCAGAGGGAACTTCTGTCAAGAAAGAAGCAGAGAGCTTCAAAGCCTTCGTAATGGCTGAGAGCCGGGGGGGGGGGGTGGTTATGTGTGGCCTGGGAGCAGAGGGACGGAGATGGGCCACGGAACCGGAGGGTGGGGAGTGAGTTACTCAGCCGTTTGTCACGTCACAGCGATTCGACGGGGGGGGGGGCTTCTGGGAGGGAAGAGGCGGAAGATGGGAAGGTGATTTGGGAGGGGGTGGGGGCTTGAGAAAGTGGAAGGACGCCGATTACTTCTCTGCTTGCTGGGAGTTCCTCAAAACTTGCGATTTTCTCCCCCCCCCCCCCCCCCAATCCCAATCACGATTGGGTTGTAGCGGGATACCCGCTCCTGTCGGGGTGGGGGACCCATCCGCGTGCGGCCCCCCCGGACGTCGAAGAGCGCCGCAGACCCGTTGCGGAGCCGCAGTTGCCGTTGGCGACCGTTTCCCTCTGGGAACGCGGCAGAAACCCGGGCAGCCGCGGGACAGTGCCGGGGATCGAAACCCACCCCTCCCCCACCTCCCCGATCGGCGATCGCAGGCGCTGTAACGCGACGCGCTGACGGCTACCGAATGGAGGCTGCCCACAAACCCCCTGTTCGGCCGCGGTCGGGGCTGTGTCAAGAGAGTGGGGCTGGTCGGAGAGCCCGTACAGGGAACTGGGACGCAGAACGGGGGCAAATAGCCCAACGACAGGATAGATCGCAGGCGATCAGTGGGAACTTATTGAGGTACGCCTGCTCGTTAATACAAATATCTAATCAGCCAATCAGGTGGCAGCAACTCAACGCATCAAAGCACGCCGACACGCTGATGGGACGGTGTGGAGGGAGCTTCACTCTGTGTCTGACCCCGGGAGTGTGTGATGGGACGGTGTGGAGGGAGTTTCACTCTGTGTCTGACCCCGGGAGTGTGTGATGGGACGGTGTGGAGGGAGCTTCACTCTGTGTCTGACCCCGGGAGTGTGTGATGGGACGGTGTGGAGGGAGCTTCACTCTGTGTCTGACCCCGGGAGTGTGTGATGGGACGGTGTGGAGGGAGCTTCACTGTGTCTGACCCCGGGAGTGTGTGATGGGACGGTGAGGAGGGAGCATCACTGTGTGTCTGACCCCGGGAGTGTGTGATGGGACGGTGCGAAGGGAGCTTCACTCTGTGTCTGACCCCGGGAGTGTGTGATGGGACGGTGTGGAGGGAGCATCACTGTGTGTCTAACCTGGGAGTGTGTGATGGGACGGTGTGGAGGGGGCTTCACTCTGTCTGACCCCGGGAGTGTGTGATGGGACGGTGTGGAGGGAGTTTCACTCTGTGTCTGACCCCGGGAGTGTGTGATGGGACGGTGTGGAGGGAGCATCACTGTGTGTCTAACCCCGGGAGTGTGTGATGGGACGGTGAGGAGGGAGCATCACTGTGTGTCTAACCCTGGGAGTGTGTGATGGGACGGTGTGGAGGGAGCTTCACTCTGTGTCTGACCCCGGGAGTGTGTGATGGGACGGTGTGGAGGGAGCTTCACTCTGTGTCTGACCCCGGGAGTGTGTGATGGGACGGTGTGGAGGGAGCTTCACTCTGTGTCCTGACCCCGGGAGTGTGTGATGGGACGGTGCGGAGGGAGCTTCACTCTGTGTCTGACCCCGGGAGTGTGTGATGGGACGGTGTGGAGGGAGCTTCACTCTGTGTCTGACCCCGGGAGTGTGTGATGGGATGGTGTGGAGGGAGCTTCACTCTGCGTCTGACCCCGGGAGTGTGTGATGGGACGGTGTGGAGGGAGCATCACTGTGTGTCTAACCCCGGGAGTGTGTGATGGGACGGTGAGGAGGGAGCTTCACTCTGTGTCTGACCCCGGGAGTGTGTGATGGGACGGTGTGGAGGGAGCTTCACTCTGTGTCTGACCCCGGGAGTGTGTGATGGGACAGTGTGGAGGGAGATTCACTCTGTGTCTGACCCCGGGAGTGTGTGATGGGACGGTGTGGAGGGAGCTTCACTCTGTGTCTGACCCCGGGAGTGTGTGATGTGACAGTGTGGAAAGAGATTCACTGTGTCTGACCCCGGGAGTGTGTGATGGGACAGTGTGGAGGGAGCTTCACTCTGTGTCTGACCCCGGAGTGTGTGATGGGACGGTGCGGAGGGAGCTTCACTCTGTGTCTGACCCCGGGAGTGTGTGATGGGACGGTGTGGAGGGAGCTTCACTCTGTGTCTGACCCCCGGGAGTGTGCGATGGGATGGTGTGGAGGGAGCTTCACTCTGTGTCTGACCCGGGAGTGTGTGATGGGACGGTGTGGAGGGAGCATCACTGTGTGTCTAACCCCGGGAGTGTGTGATGGGACGGTGAGGAGGGAGCTTCACTCTGTGTCTGACCCCCGGGAGTGTGTGATGGGACGGTGTGGAGGGAGTTTCACTCTGTGTCCTGACCCCGGGAGTGTGTGATGGGACGGTGTGGAGGGAGCTTCACTCTGTGTCTGACCCCGGGAGTGTGTGATGGGACAGTGTGGAGGGAGATTCACTCTGTGTCTGACCCCGGGAGTGTGTGATGGGACGGTGTGGAGGGAGCTTCACTCTGTGTCTGACCCCGGGAGTGTGTGATGTGACAGTGTGGAAAGAGATTCACTGTGTCTGACCCCGGGAGTGTGTGATGGGACGGTGTGGAGGGAGATTCACTCTGTGTCTGACCCCGGGAGTGTGTGATGGGACGGTGTGGAGGGAGCTTCACTCTGTGTCTGACCCCGGGAGTGTGTGATGGGACGGTGCGGAGGGAGCTTCACTCTGTGTCTGACCCCGGGAGTGTGGTGATGGGACGGTGTGGAGGGAGCTTCACTCTGTGTCTGATCCCAGCCTCAGGATAGAGGGGCAGCCATTTGAGACAGATGTGAAGAAATTTCTTTTGGCAAAGGGTGTTGAATTTGTGGAATTTGTTACCACAGGTAGCTATAGAGGCCAGGTCATTGGGTGTATTTAAGGCAGAGATTGATGGGTTCTTGATTGGATGTGGCCGGGGAGAAGGTTGAGGAATGGGGATGAGAAAAGGATCAGCCATGTTTGAATGGTGGAGCAGACTTGATGGGCCAAATGGCCTGATTTTGCCCCTGTGAGCTATGGTCTTATGGCGGTGACACTGCAGGCAGTGTGCCGTCTAACGTGGGGCCTTGTCGGCGATGAGACGGCCTCTCACCCTGTGTGTTTTCCTGGCCAGGATGGTGCTGGAGACCAGTGCTGAAGCCGTCACCGCGCAGGCCTTCGATCCGCACAACAGCTGTGCGCGCGCCTCCCAGCCGCTGCCCGTGGCCAACGGCCCCCGAGCTCTCCCCGTCCAACCAGGGTGCCACCAAGTACGGAGAGGTCATCGTCTTGGGGTAAGTCTGCCCGCCTTCCACCCGTCACGGGAGCGGCAAGTTGAGACATCGGTGATTGGTTGGGGGGGATTACACAGGCTTGAGGGGCTGAATGGCCTCGACCCATCCTCCCCTGACACGAATTCATGGAAGATAAATAACAAGCGAACGGGAGCAGGAATCCCAACCCGAGCAAACGCCAGCCTTTTATCAAGATTGTTCCTTGGGAAGCGTCAGAATATATTCCCCATTTCCAGTCCTCTTCCGCTGTTCCCCGGTCCCCTTTCCCATTGACCAAGGCCTCATTCGATCTCACCTTCACCTTCCCAACCATCCTCTGGTAATCTTTCACCCCCCCCCCCCCCCGCCCGCCTCGCTTCTCAACAATCCATCAACCCCTACCTTCAACGTGTTTAAACTCTTTTGTCACCCTTGGAGAAAGAGGGTTCCAAAAATTCTCCACCCTCAGGAGTCGTAAGCTGAGGAGCACAAGCCGGCACTCTGACCCTGTCGAGCCTGCTCCGCCATTCGATCAGCTCGTGATTGAACTGGCTGTGAGCTTGCCTCCTCCTTCCCGCTCCCTCCACCCCCCCCCCCCCGTAACCCCTAAATTCAACCTGCAATGCAAAAAACTGTCCAACTGCGTCTTAAATATATCAAATGAGGTAGCCTCACCTGTGTCTCTGCGTAAGTATTTCCAGAGGAAACCAGTTCCTCTTCATCTCTGTCCTAAATCTACTCCCCCCGAATCCCGAGGCTATGGCCCCTCGTTCTAGTCTCACCCACCAGTGGAAACAACTTTCCTGCCTCTACCTCATCTATCCCTTTCACAATTTTATATGTTTCTATAAGATCCCCTCTCATTCTTCCGAATTCCAGCCAGTGCAGTCCCAGGCGACTCAATCTCTCCTCAGATGGGGGAAATGATACCTTAACCCTTGCACAAGCAAGTTTTCCCCTGCTGTGGCAACTCACGTTCTCAATATTATTTATTTACTTATTTGGGTGTGTATTTTGTGTATTTGCACGGTTTGTACTCTGGCTGTTTATCTGAATGATACAAGAAAATAAATCACAAGGTAGAATATGGTGATAATGGATTCTCTTTGAACTTTGACCTTTGAACCCGACGGCCATGTTTCAGAAATGGCCACGTTGTTCACAGACATCCCACCTCTCCCGGAAGTCTCGGGAGTCTCCCACATATCGATAGCGGCTCCCTGACACCCGCAAATTATATACAATATCCGGGAATTGATTTTTTTGATAGACAGAGAGAGAGAGAGAGACAGAGTGCATGCAAGAGAGAGAGAGAGAGAGAGAGAGCGCACTATGGTAGTGTTCCAAAAAAAAAGAAGATATAAAACGTATTTCACCCCAGACTACACTAAGGTGTACCCCTGCCTAATAGGGGTCAAATATAATGGTCAGTGTTGCTCGCTGCACTGTTTGCAACAGTGAACAGTGTTAAAATGATGGGTTAAAATGTAAAAGACAATTGTTGAGGTGAGTTTAACAGGCGTCATTCGTTCATGAGCACAGCTAACATTATTTAAACGAGCTGGCCAGCTGCTAAGGAGCCACTCTATTGCAGACACCCCACCCCTCCCGGAAGTCCCGGGAGTCTCCTGCAAACCTCCCTGAAATGAGGTTTTGCAGGGTGGGATGTCTGTGTTCAGATTAGTGCCGCAAGTACATCGACCTCCTTTTGAATATTGTGGCCATTCAGACGAGGAGCTCTCACCTTATAAAGAGGGGCGGCGGCTTGGTAGCGTAATGCTTTATGGCACTCGCTTGGGGTTCAGTTCCCGCCGCCCACTGTCGTGAGCGAACCTATGGGTTTCCTCCGGGCGCTCCGGTTTCCTCGCACATTCTAAAGGCGGACGGGTTAGAGGTGGCGAGTTGTGGGTGTCCTGTGTCGGCGCCAGAAACGTGACACTTCGCGGGCTGCCTCCCCCCCACCGCGCATCCTCGGACTGCGTTGGCCTTTGATGCAAACGGCTCTTTTCATTGGATGTGACACGTAAAGCTGATTTTTCCAGAAAGTTTTTTAAGTTAGTATAAGATGTTGGTGAGGCCAAATTTGGAGCATTGTGTGCAGTTTTGGTCACCGACCTGCAGGAAAGATGTAAATAAGGTTGAAAGAAAGCAGAGAGAATTTACAAGGCTGTTGCCGGGTCCGGAGGACCTGAGTGAGAAGGAAAGATTGAACAGGTTTGGACTTTATTCTTTAGAACGTAGAAGACGAAGAGGAGATTTGACAGAGGTATACAAAATTATGAGGGTTATAGATAGGGTAAATGCAAACAGGCTTTTGCCACTGAGGACTACAACCAGAGGTCATGGTTTAAGGGTGAAAGGTGAAAAGTTTAAGGGGAACATGAGGGGAAACTTCTTCACTCAGAGGGTGGTGAGAGTGTGGGACGAGCTGCCAGCACAAGTGGTGCGTGTCAGCTCAGTTTCAATGCCTAAGAGAAGATCGGATAGGTACACAGATGGTAGGGGCTTGGCTATGGAGGGCAGGTCATTGGGAGTAGGCCGTTTAAATGGTTCAGCATGGACTAGATGGGCTGAAGGGCCTGTTTCTGTGCTATAGTTTGCTATGACTATAATTGGGAGTGTAGGGTGCTCGGGGTGATTGTTATAATGGGAGGGACTGGTTTAGTTGGGAAATAGATTATCGATTATGTGTGGGTTCGGGTTGGCAGGTTGCGGGCGCGCTACATTGGCTCCGGGAGCGCGGCGGATCTTGTGGGCTGCCCATGGCGTATCCTCGGACCGCGTCGGTCGCTGATGCAAATGAGGCGATTCCCTGTGCGCTTGGGCGCACACGTGACCAATAAAGTTCATCTTTCAACTTTCACATTGTCCACAGAAACGTGCGAAAACAGAGCAGAATCAGACCCTTCGGCCCGACTCAAACATGCTGCCCGCAAGTCCCGTTTGCCCGGGTTTGGCTGGTATCCCTCTCTCTAATAGCCTTGAGGAACGGTGCAGGGGCAGTTGGGGTATAACATCTGAGTGAGTTTTGTCCAGAAGCTGAGCAGCTACAGGGAAGCTTCCAGAGTTGACGTGGAGCCCGGGTAGTGTTGGACTTGTGTCGTCTCCCTGAGGGAACTTGGTGCCGGTGATTTTTCCAGTCCCTCCCTTTGCTCTGGCAGCCAGCAGCTCTTTGAATGTCCTATTCGTCGCAAAGAAAAGAGCTGGGGAAATTACGACCACACGTTGGTCCTATCTCGAAAGGACTAGACAGGGTGGATGTGGAGAGGATGTTTCCTTTACTTTTCCAATATTTTTATTAAGTTTTATATATTAAAAATATATTTTTTATTATAATAAGAAAATATATATTATAATTATATATATATGTTATTAAGTTTTATACACAAATACAGAATTCACAAGGATACTAATTACAAATCAAAATAGCGCAAAATGCACTCTATATAAATCACACTGATACAATCACGGTATCCCACAGTGACGATCAATCAAATAAAGTAAATTGAATGATGAATGCAATAGTATGGTTAATTATATTATTAAAAAATCTATACCCCCTACCAAGACAAAGCTGGTTGGTAAAAAAAAAATCAAGAGGAAAACAAGAGTACGTTACCATATAGTGTTTTATAATAATTATATTAATATATATAATTATAATAATTTTATATATATAGATCTATATTTTAATAACAATTCAGAGGTTTTAAAATAGTTCAGAAAGGGTCCCCATAACATTTGAATATCTTGGTTAGAATCAGAAATTGAACAACGAATCTTCCCTGGATTTAAATATGGCGTAACATCACATAACCATTGAGCATGTGGCAGTGGGGGGGGGGGGGGGGCAACCTCCTTCCATTTAAGCAAGATCGTCCTCCTACCCGTAAGACAAATACCCGCAAATGAGAAGGCTCCAAAATTATAACTCCT
The DNA here is from genome assembly GCF_030144855.1 of Hypanus sabinus. Classification (NCBI taxonomy): domain Eukaryota; kingdom Metazoa; phylum Chordata; class Chondrichthyes; order Myliobatiformes; family Dasyatidae; genus Hypanus; species Hypanus sabinus. The sequence goes on along the minus strand of NC_082736.1, from coordinate 30,724,989 downwards.
TCCTCAACAGTACCAAACAAGGCAGTTTTAGGATTGGGCTTAAAACTAACTTTAAAAAGTACAGAAAAAGTTTGGAAAAACATCTTTCCAATGTTTTTCAAGGCACGGACATGGCCAAAACGTATGAATTAATGAAGCCTCTCCATTATTACATCTGTCACAGTAAGGAGTGCGAAGATGTTTCCGATGGCAGGGGTATCCAGAACTAGAGGGCACAGCCAAAACAATTGCGGGGCGATCCTTTAGAACAGAGGTAAGGAGGAATCATTTTTAGCCAGAGAGCTGTGAATGCTCCACCACAGTCTGCGGTGGAGGCCAAGTCTGTGTGTATATTTGAGGTGGGAGTCGGTCGCTTCCTGATTGGTCGGGGCATCAAAGGATATGGCAGGTGTATGGGGTTGAGTGGGATCCGGGATCAGCCGCGTTGGAGTGTGGTAGAGCAGGCTCGATGGGCTGAACTCCCTGCCTTACGATCTCAGGGAACCGAAGCGCAGGTCACCTGCTTTTGTGTTCGATACCCGCAGCGTTCTCGTTCTGTAAGCTGCCATAATTGAAAGTCAGCTGGTGGTGTTTGCCTGGCGTGTATTCAGAGACACAGCGCAATGTGTTGTTTGCGTCAGCGGTCCGAGGATGTGGCTGGGGGGGGCAGCCCGCAAGTGACGCCACATGTCCAGCGCCAGCGTGGCACGCCCGCAACTCACTAACCCTGATCCGTGCGTCTTTGTACCGTGGGGGGGGGGAAGCCCAGAGCACCCGGGGAAACCCACGCGGTCACGGGGGGGGGGGGGGGAACAACGTACAGACAGCGGCGGGAATCGAACCCAGGTCGCTCGGCCGTAACTGTCAGCGAACGCCACCGGAGAGGCACGCAGCTGGTAGTGTGGAGGTCTTTATTTGGCACACGCAAGCTGACGTTCTGGAGAGAGGCTCCGTAACCCAGAATTACATCACATCCTTGTATGCTGCAGATCAAAGGTAACACCAGGCTGTTTTCTTTAGTTAAAATGCTTCCTTAGCGTTACATATCATTTTCAAACACCTGAATCTTCACACCAACACCCCAGACACCGCAAATAAGTGTTAATCTCTAAATTGCTTTCATGCATATGCAGACATTTCAGGTCAATTGAGGTGCTTATTGAATTCACACATATGTGGCCAACTCAGGTAACTGGATTGCAATCGACCCCGATCTGCAGCTCCAGGAAGACCATTGTTCAGAACTGCATTTTAAATTCGGTGTGCAATCCACATTCAGATCAGAAGACTTGGTTGCCGTTGAAACTAACGTTTGCTATGTATACCCTAACTCCAGAGGACGGCCCAGCAAGCATTGCGTTGGCTGCTTACGCTACCGTGCCACCCCGGATATTTCACCTTTCACCTTAAACCTATGACCTGCAGTTCCAGTCTCACCCAACCTGAGGGGGTAAAAGCCTTGTATGTATTTACAGTCGGCCCTCCTTATCCGCGGATTCAGCCAACCGCGGATCGGGAGAACCCGGAAGTTCACTCTCCAGCACTCGTTGCTTGAGCAGTACAGACTATTTTTTCTTGACATTATTCCCTAAATAATACAGTATAACAACTATTTACATAGTATTTACATTGCATTGGGTATTGTAAGTGATCTAGAAATTACTTAAAAGTACAGGCAGTCCCCGGGTTATGAATGAGTTCCATTCCTGAGTCCGTCTTTAAGTTTTGAAGATTTGAAGTTAGAACAGGTACATCTGGTATTATTTATTTAGTGTCAGGTGTTTCTCTTAGTACATAGTACATATTTTACCTTTCTATGCATATGACACTTATGTATTTCAATAATTAAACCACTGCGTTGCTCAGTAATAATTGTAGCTTTCATCGGGGCAGGGCCTTTCACACGCTCCATTAAAATTGTTCCGATCGTTGACCGACTGTAGCCTAACGCTTTTCCAATGACCGATGGCGTTTCACCTCTTTCCGATCGCGTTATTACTTCCACTTTATTTTCAATCATGATCATGATTATTTTCGTGAACAGAAACACTGCGGATTCAGAGCTCTACCGCCGGGTCCTAATGTCCACCGCACTGAGACAGGTTAAATAAGGTCTGGGGTTCCACCGGGTGTTAAAGTCCACTGCACTGAGACAGGTTAAATAAGGTCTGGGGTTCCACCGGGTGTTAATGTCCACCGCACTGAGACAGGTTAAATAAAGTCTGGGGTTCCGCCGGGTCCTAATGTCCACCGCACTGAGATATGTTTAATAAGGTCCAGGGTTCCGCCGGGTCCTAATGTCCACCACACTGAGACAGGTTAAATAAGGTCTGGGATTCCACTGGGTCCTAAAGTCCACCGCACTGAGACAGGTTAAATAAGGTCTGGGGTTCCGCCGGGTCCTAATGTCCTCCGCACTGAGACAGGTTAAATAAGGTCTGGGGTTCCGCCGGGTCCTAATGTCCACCGCATTGAGACAGGTTAAATAAGGTCTGGGGTTCCGCCGGGTGCTAATGTCCACCGCACTGAGACAGGTTAAATAAAGTCCGGGGTTCTGCTGGGTCCTAATGTCCACCGCACTGAGACAGGTTAAATAAAGTCTGGGGTTCCGCCGGGTCCTAATGTCCACCGCACTGAGACAGGTTAAATAAAGTCTGGGGTTCCACCGGGTCCTAATGTCCACCGCACTGAGATATGTTTAATAAGGTCCGGGGTTCCGCCGGGTCCTAATGTCCACCACACTGAGACAGGTTAAATAAAGTCTGGGATTCCACTGGGTCCTAAAGTCCACCGCACTGAGACAGGTTAAATAAGGTCTGGGGTTCCGCCGGGTCCTAATGTGCTCCGCACTGAGACAGGTTTAATAAGGTCTGGGGTTCCGCCGGGTCCTAATGTCCACCGCATTGAGACAGGTTTAATAAGGTCTGGGGTTCCGCCGGGTCCTAATGTCCACCGCACTGAGACAGGTTAAATAAAGTCCGGGGTTCTGCCGGGTCCTAAAGTCCACCACACTGAGTCAGGTTAAATAAGGGACTTGAGCATCCGCGGTTTTTGGTATGTGGTGGGGTGGGGGGGGGGATGTTGGAACCAGTCTCCTGTGGGTAAGGAGGGCCGACTGTGTTTATTTTTAAAGATGAACTTCATTAGTCACACGTACATTGCAACATACAGTGATCTGCATCGTTCTGTGTCAACAACCAACACAGACCGAGGACGCGCTGGAGGCTGCCCGGGTAGTACCTGCGATTAATTACCACAACGATGCATTACATGCAGACTGGCTGCCTGCGACCATGTGGTCGGACACCCGGATCTCTCCCTGTCCCCGAGCTCTGCCTCTGCCTCCCACAATCCCTCCACTCCCCCCAGCGGGCTCGGGTAACTGGCTTGGGTTTCTCTTTCGGGGGGGGGGGTGGGCTGGGGTTGACGCCGGCTCCCATTCTCTGGCTCACGCCGCGCTCTCTCCCCGCAGGTACAACGGGTCGCTGGGGAGCGGTGACAGAGGGCGGCGGCGGAGTCGGCTGGCCCTGTACAAGCGACCGAACCCAAACGGCGTCAAGCCCGATGTGGTTCATATTACGTCAACGCCCCTGGCCTCCAAGGTACCCATGCTTTAAGGATTCGGGGAAAGATTATTTACTGTATATGCAGTGAAACGTTTTCAAAATCGCTCCCCCCACCACCCCACACACACACAAGCTAACCCTTGACTTCGGTTTGCAGGCACTGACCAACGCGGGGCAGCACAGCGTGTCGTACACGCTCTCCCGGAGCCAGTCCATCATCGTGGAGTACAGTCACGACTGCAACACGGACATGTTCCAGGTGACGGGGACGGGGCTGGGGAGGGTGGGGTGCCTGATCCAGGTGACGGGGCTGGGGAGGGTGGGGTGCCTGATCCAGGTGACGGGGCTGGGGAGGGTGGGGTGCCTGATCCAGGTGACGGGGCTGGGGAGGGTGGGGTGCCTGATCCAGGTGACGGGGCTGGGGAGGGTGGGGTGCCTGATCCAGGTGACGGGGCTGGGGAGGGTGGGGTGCGTGGTCCAGGTGACGGGGCTGGGGAGGGTGGGGTGCCTGATCCAGATGACGGGGCTGGGGAGGGTGGGGTGCGTGGTCCAGGTGACGGGGACGGGGAGGGTGGGGTGAGTGGTCCAGGTGACGGGGACGGGGAGGGTGGGGTGCGTGGTCCAGGTGACGGGGACGGGGAGGGTGGGGTGCCTGATCCAGGTGACGGGGACGGGGAGGGTGGGGTGCCTGATCCAGGTGACGGGGCTGGGGAGGGTGGGGTGCGTGGTCCAGGTGACGGGGACGGGGAGGGTGGGGTGCGTGGTCCAGGTGACGGGGACGGGGAGGGTGGGGTGCCTGATCCAGGTGACGGGGCTGGGGAGGGTGGGGTGCGTGGTCCAGTGACGGGGACAGGGCTGGGGAGGGTGGGGTGTGTGGTCCAGGTGACGGGGACGGGGCTGGGGAGGGTGGGGTGCGTGGTCCAGGTGACGGGAACGGGGAGGGTTGGGTGCGTGGTCCAGGTGACGGGGAAGGGGCTGGGGAGGGTGGGGTGCGTGGTCCAGGTGACGGGGCTGGGGAGGGTGGGGTGCGTGGTCCAGGTGACGGTGACAGGGAGGGTGGGGTGCGTGGTCCAGGTGACGGGGCTGGGGAGGGTGGGGTGCCTGGTCCAGGAGACGGGGATGGCGAGGATGGGGTGCGTGGTCCAGGTGACGGGGACGGGGAGGGTGGGGTGCGTGGTCCAGGTGACGTGGACGGGGAGGGTGGGGTGCCTGGTCCAGGTGACGGGGCTGGGGAGGGTGGGGTGCGTGGTCCAGGTGACGGGGGCTGGGGAGGGTGGGGTGCGTGGTCCAGGTGACGGTGATGGGGAGGGCGGGGTGCGTGGTCCAGTGACGGGGACGGGGCTGGGGAGGGTGGGGTGTGTGGTCCAGGTGACGGGGACGGGGCTGGGGAGGGTGGGGTGCGTGGTCCAGGTGACGGGAACGGGGAGGGTTGGGTGCGTGGTCCAGGTGACGGGGAAGGGGCTGGGGAGGGTGGGGTGCGTGGTCCAGGTGACGGGGCTGGGGAGGGTGGGGTGCGTGGTCCAGGTGACGGTGACAGGGAGGGTGGGGTGCGTGGTCCAGGTGACGGGGCTGGGGAGGGTGGGGTGCCTGGTCCAGGAGACGGGGATGGCGAGGATGGGGTGCGTGGTCCAGGTGACGGGGACGGGGAGGGTGGGGTGCGTGGTCCAGGTGACGTGGACGGGGAGGGTGGGGTGCCTGGTCCAGGTGACGGGGCTGGGGAGGGTGGGGTGCGTGGTCCAGGTGACGGGGGCTGGGGAGGGTGGGGTGCGTGGTCCAGGTGACGGTGATGGGGAGGGCGGGGTGCGTGGTCCAGTGACGGGGACGGGGCTGGGGAGGGTGGGGTGTGTGGTCCAGGTGACGGGGACGGGGCTGGGGAGGGTGGGGTGCGTGGTCCAGGTGACGGGAACGGGGAGGGTTGGGTGCGTGGTCCAGGTGACGGGAAGGGGCTGGGGAGGGTGGGGTGCGTGGTCCAGGTGACGGGGCTGGGGAGGGTGGGGTGCGTGGTCCAGGTGACGGTGACGGGGAGGGTGGGGTGCGTGGTCCAGGTGACGGGGCTGGGGAGGGTGGGGTGCCTGGTCCAGGAGACGGGGATGGCGAGGATGGGGTGCGTGGTCCAGGTGACGGGGACGGGGAGGGTGGGGTGCGTGGTCCAGGTGACGTGGATGGGGAGGATGGGGTGCGTGGTCCAGGTGACGGGGACGGGGAGGGTGGGGTGCCTGGTCCAGGTGACAGGGCTGGGGAGGGTGGGGTGCCTGGTCCAGGGGACGGGGCTGGGGAGGGTGGGTTTTAATTCCGCCGGGCGACCCAGCTGACCGCCTGCGCCTGCTCTCGCCCGCAGATCGGCCGCTCTACGGAGACGCTGATCGACTTTGTGGTCACGGACACGGCCCCAGGCTCCCAGGGGGGCGGCGGCGAGCCGCAGACGCTTCAGAGTACCATCTCCCGGTTCGCCTGCCGCATCACCTGCGACCGGAGCCCGCCCTACACCGCCCGCGTCTACGCTGCCGGCTTCGACTCCTCCAATAACATCTTCCTCGGGGTGAGTGACGAACCGGAGGATTAAAAACCGGCCTTGCTTGTCACGCTTACATTGAAACACGCCACTTCGCGCCGATGATCGATACCATCGGAGCATGTACTGGGGGGGGGGGGGGGGCAAGTTTGGCCACACATCTGGTGCCTAACGTAACCCTAATCTGTGGGTATTTGGACTGTGGTATGAAACCCCCATGGTCTCGGTCATGGTCCACCGACAGCGGTGGGAACCGACCGCCCGATCGTTGGCGCCATTATAGCGTTACTTGCAGGCTGCTCCCCGCTGCACAATCCTCGCCGATTTGATTTGATGCGTTGTTGACAAATTAAGCCAATCTATTATCTGGAACGCACTGTGGAATTGGCTAAAATCACTCCGTTCAAGGGGTATTTGCATAGGTGTGTAAAGAGAGAAGGGCTGGAAGCATATGGGGCTGATAGGATTTGACTCGATGGGTTGAAGGGCCTGTTTTTGTGCTGTATAGTGTAGTACCTAATAAATTGTCCACTTAGTGTATGTTAAGTCAAGTTTATTGTCATTTAACTAGATACACGTATACTGTCAAACGAGACAATGTTTCCCCAGACCAGGGTGTAGAGCACAGTAGTATATATAACACACAGTAACTTAGGAAAGTAAGGATAAAATTGACAGATGAAACTAGAGCACATAAATATTGTCAGGTACGGAACAGATTATCTGGTGACACCTCGAATGTGATGCGGCAGGGAGTTCAGAAGCCTGATGGCCTGAGGGAAGAAACTGTTTCCCATCCCGACCATTCCTGTCTTTGCATCGGAGTCTCCTGCCCGATGGTAGAAAGTCAGAGAGGATGCTGGATGGACGGGTGGGATCCTGGATAATACTAAGGGCCCCGCGTACGCAGCGCTCCTGGTCCTAGACTCCCCCACTATAGGAAACATCCTCTCCACATCCACTCTATCTGTGTCCTCTGGTCCTAGCCACCCCCACTATAGGAAACATCCTCTCCACATCCACTCTATCTGTGTCCTCTGGTCCTAGACTCCCACACTACAGGAAACATCCTCTCCACATCCACTCTATCTGTGTCCTCTGGTCCTAGACTCCCCCACTATAGGAAACATCCTCTCCACATCCACTCTATCTGTGTCCTCTGGTCCTAGCCACCCCCACTATAGGAAACATCCTCTCCACATCCACTCTATCTGTGTCCTCTGGTCCTAGACTCCCCCGCTATAGGAAACATCCTCTCCACATCCACTCTATGTGTGTCCTCTGGTCCTAGACTCCCCCACTATAGGAAACATCCTCTCCACATCCACTCTATCTGTGTCCTCTGATCCTAGACTCCCCCACTATAGGAAACATCCTCTCCACATCCACTCTATCTGTGCCCTCTGGTCCTAGACTCCCCCACCACAGTAAACATTCTCTCCACATCCACTCTATCTGTGCCCTCTGGTCCTAGACTCCCCCACCACAGGAAACATCCTCTCCACATCCACTCTATCTGTGTCCTCTGGTCCTAGACTCCCCCACGATAGGAAACATCCTCTCCACATCCACTCTATCTGTGCCCTCTGGTCCTAGACTCCCCCACTATAGGAAACATCCTCTCCACATCCATTCTATCTGTGCCCGCTGGTCCTAGACTCCCCCACCACAGGAAACATCCTCTCCACATCCACTCTATCTGTGTCCTCTGGTCCTAGACTCCCCCACCACGGGAAACATCCTCTCCACATCCACTCTATCTGTGTCCTCTGGTCCTAGACTCCCCCACCACGGGAAACATCCTCTCCACATCCACTCTATCTGTGTCCTCTGGTCCTAGACTCCCCCACCACGGGAAACATCCTCTCCACATCCACTCTATCTGTGTCCTCTGGTCCTAGACTCCCCCACTATTGGAAACACATCCGCTCTGTCGAGGCCTTTCAATATTCAGTAATTTATTCCCTTTGGCACGCCCATGGTCTGGATATCGTGCTCTGTTCCATTTGAAGCCACGGGCTCCTGACGGGGAGGGAGTGCGAGAATTGTCGGGAAACGCAAGCCCCTGTGGGAATGCAGCGGAGGGGAGGTCTGAGAAAGGGGGTGCTGGCATTGGAGATGATCCAGACGAGGCCGACCAGGATGATTCTGGGAACCCGAAGGGTTAACATCTGAGGGGTATTTGGTGGCTCTGGCCCTATACGTACTGTAATTTGAAAGAATTGGGTGGGGTTTCCTCATTGAAACTTGCCAAATATTGAAAGGCCCAGAAGGAGTGGAGCTGGAGCAGAGGAGAGTCTAGGGTCAGAGGTTACAGCCTCAGAATAGAAAGAAGACCGTTCAGAACAGGTGAGGAGAAATTCCTTTAGCCTGGGAGTGGTGAATCTGTGCTACAGACTCTGTGGAGGATCTGGATTAGTCAGGATTAATTGGGGAATTGGGGTTGAGGTGGATGGGCTGGCATGAACTGACCTGATGGGCTGAGTGGCCTCCTCTGCTCGAACACTGACCCTCCCCGCTCTCCCCGCCCCGACAGGAAAGGGCGGCCAAGTGGAGGACCACTGACGGCCTGATGGACGGCCTGACCACCAACGGTGTCCTGGTCATGCACCCGGCGCGCGGCTTCTCCGAGGACTCGGCGCCCGGCACCTGGCGGGAGATCTCCGTCTGCGGGAAGGTGTACGCCCTGCGGGAGACGCGGTCGGCGCAGCAGAGGGGCAGGCTGGTGGGTGACCTCTCTCTCCCGCGGTGATGGAGGGGAGGGGAACTTGGAGGCGGGGGGGGTGGCGGAGGGGTGAGAGAGTCCCGTTCAAAACTCCCACGCGGGGCACGGAGGGTGCAGAGGAGGTTCCGCAGGGTGCTGACAGGGTTAGAGAGCTTTGTCTTTTCAAGAGAACGGGCCAGGCAAAGCTCAGGGCCTTTCTCTTTGGAGGATAATTTGTAGAGAGATCACAGCCCAAGAACCAAGGTTGTGACCTCCCACGTGTTGACCAGGACTCCGATACCGTAGGGGATGGAGGGGATCGAGTTTGTCAAGCGTCTGCTGGGGTGTTTCGTTAATGCCCCAACAGAGGCAAATGCTGGATCTGCTATTGGGGTGGGGGGAGAGACAGGGCAGGTGATAGAAGTGTGTGTAGGGGGGAATATTCTGCCTCTGGTGACTACAATGCCATTAGATTAATGGTAATTAAGGAAAAGGGTGGGTCCAAACAGGGGGAAATTTAATAGTTTCAGCTGGCAAGTGTGGATTGGTACGGGCTGTTTTCTGGCTAAGGTGGAGACCACTTGAGAAGTTTTACTCTGAGCTGGTGTGCTCCTCTCGAAGCCGGGTTTACGTCAGCTCCGTTTTTTGAGAGTTATTGAGGCCCTGGTTGAGGAGGAGGAGGAGGTGCGTAGCAGGTAGGAACAAATGAGGTCCTCGAGGAGTATTAAGAACACTTGGAGAGGGAAATCAGGAGGGCCAAAAAGAAGGCACGAGGTTTCTCCATGAAGGAGAATGGCGAGGGCTTCTATTCAGAGCAAAAGCCTTGCCAGGGGGCTGGTCGTCCTGGCCTGGACTGAGAGTGGGGAGGTCGTAAATGGACTTGGTGCGTCTGTACTTTCTCGAGAGACGGACACGGAGTCAGCAGAGCTGAGCCCTGACCGGGTGTCCCCCTGGACTATCAGGAGGCCGGCGTAGAAATTACGGAGGCCCCAGCGGAGGACTTCAGAGCAGGCTGAGGAACGGGTGAGGTGCCGGAGGGCAGTTAAAGAACGGGCCTGGAAACTGTCGGCTGGTGAGCCTCATGTCAGTAGTGGGGAAAGTCACTGGAAGGAATTCCAAGGGACTGGAATATATGAGTGTTTGGCTAGACGGGACTGATAAGGGATAGTCAGCGTGGCTTTGTGCATTGTAGGCTACATCCAAACAATCATAAACTTCCGAGGTCAACAGGGAACTTCCTGAAGGAAAGGACTACGGCTATATGGATTTTGGCAAGGCCTTTGACAAGGTCCTTATGTGTGATGGGACTATGCAGAGGGAGCTTCACTCGTGTCTGACCCCGGGAGTGTGTGATGGGACGGTGTGGAGGGAGCTTCACTCTGTGTCTGACCCTGGGAGTGTGTGATGGGACGGTGTGGAGGGAGCTTCACTCTGTGTCTGACCCCGGAAGTGTGTGATGGGACGCTGTGGTGGGGGCTTCACTCTGTGTCTGACCCCGGGAGTGTGTGATGGGACGGTGTGGAGGGAGCTTCACTCTGTGTCTGACCCCGGGAGTGTGTGATGGGACGGTGTGGAGGGAGTTTCACTCTGTGTCTGACCCCGGGAGTGTGTGATGGGACGGTGTGGAGGGAGCATCACTCTGTGTCTGACCCCGGGAGTGTGTGATGGGACGGTGTGGAGGGGGCTTCACTCTGTGTCTGACCCCGGGAGTGTGTGATGGGACGGTGTGGAGGGAGCTTCACTCTGTGTCTGACCCCGGGAGTGTGTGATGGGACGGTGTGGAGGGAGCTTCACTCTGTGTCTGACCCCGGGAGTGTGTGATGGGACGGTGTGGAGGGAGCTTCACTCTGTGTCTGACCCCGGGAGTGTGTGATGGGACGGTGTGGAGGGAGCTTCACTCTGTGTCTGACCCCGGGAGTGTGTGATGGGACGGTGTGGAGGGAGCTTCACTCTGTGTCTGACCCCGGGAGTGTGTGATGGGACGGTGTGGAGGGAGCTTCACTCTGTGTCTGACCCCGGGAGTGTGTGATGGGACGGTGTGGAGGGAGCTTCACTCTGTGTCTGACCCCGGGAGTGTGTGATGGGACGGTGTGGAGGGAGCTTCACTCTGTGTCTGACCCCGGGAGTGTGTGATGGGACGGTGTGGAGGGAGCTTCACTCTGTGTCTGACCCCGGGAGTGTGTGATGGGACGGTGTGGAGGGAGTTTCACTCTGTGTCTGACCCCGGGAGTGTGTGATGGGACGGTGTGGAGGGAGCATCACTCTGTGTCTGACCCCGGGAGTGTGTGATGGGACGCTGTGGTGGGGGCTTCACTCTGTGTCTGACCCCGGGAGTGTGTGATGGGACGGTGTGGAGGGAGCTTCACTCTGTGTCTGACCCCGGGAGTGTGTGATGGGACGGTGTGGAGGGGGCTTCACTCTGTGTCTGATCCCGGGAGTGTGTGATGGGACGGTGTGGAGGGAGCTTCACTCTGTGTCTGACTCCGGGAGTGTGTGATGGGACGGTGTGGAGGGAGCTTCACTCTGTGTCTGACCCCGGGAGTGTGTGATGGGACGGTGTGGAGGGAGCTTCACTCTGTGTCTGACCCCGGGAGTGTGTGATGGGACGGTGTGGAGGGAGTTTCACTCTGTGTCTGACCCCGGGAGTGTGTGATGGGATGGTGTGGAGGGAGATTCACTCTGTCTGACCCCGGGAGTGTGTGATGGGACGGTGTGGAGGGAGCTTCACTCTGTGTCTGACCCCGGGAGAGGGTGATGGGACGGTGTGGAGGGAGATTCACTCTGTCTGACCCCGGGAGTGTGTGACGGGACGGTGTGGAGGGAGATTCACTCTGTGTCTGACCCCTGGAGTGTGTGATGGGATGGTGTGGAGGGAGCTTCACTCTGTGTCTGATCCCAGGAGTGTGTGACGGGACGGTGTGGAGGGAGCTTCACTCTGTGTCTGACCCCGGGAGTGGGTGATGGGACGGTGCGGAGGGAGCTTCACGCTGTGTCTGACCCCGGGAGTGTGTGATGGGACAGTGTGGAGGAAGGGTCACTCAGTGTCTGACCGTGGGAGAGAGTGATGGGACGGTGTGGAGGGAGTGTCAGGAGACACGATGGAGTGGTTTGACTTTCTTACTCCCTCCCTCTCCCCAGGTGGAGAACGAATCCAATGTCCTGCAGGATGGGTCTCTGATCGACCTGTGTGGGGCGACGCTGCTCTGGCGCAGTACCCAGGGCCTGGAGCGCGCCCCCACGCTGAAGCACCTGGAGGCGCTGCGCCAGGAGGTGAACGCCGCCCGCCCCCAGTGCCCGGTGGGCTTCCGCACGCTGGCCTTCCCCAGCCTGGCCCGCCGGGAGGTGATCGAGAAGCAGCAGCCGTGGGTCTACATCAGCTGCGGCCACGTCCACGGCTACCACGGCTGGGGCTGCCGCAAGGAGGCGGGCGGGGGCGCCGAGGAGCGCGAATGCCCGCTGTGCCGGCGGGTAGGCCCCTATGTGCCGCTCTGGATGGGCAGCGAGGCGGCCTCCTACCTCGACGCCGGGCCCCCCAGCCACGCCTTCTGCCCCTGCGGCCACGTCTGCTCGGCCGGCACGGTCAAGTATTGGTCGCGGATCCCGCTCCCGCACGGCACGCACGCCTTCCACGCCGCCTGCCCCTTCTGTGGCACCTGGCTGACCGGGGAGAAAGGCTACGTCAAGCTGATCTACCAGGGGCCGCTGGACTGAATGGAATGGGGCAGCCACCACCCTCCTAGACCTGCCTCATTCTCCCCCCCCCCCGCCCCACCTCTCCAGGTTAACCACGATTATGCAAACCCACCTGTCGTTTTCTAAAAAAAAATAAAAGTGTATCTAACGTTTAGAAGTAAATCTCTCTTTTCGAGTTCATTCCCTCGCCTTAAGCGGGTAACGGATAGCGATACGCTGGAGTGCCGATGAGGCGGGTGGGGACATTGACGGTCTTGTGGGAGGAGGTTGGTCGCCTGTTGCGTCCGACGATGACGGGAGACCCTTGCGGGAGGGTTTTAAAGTAGGGGAAAAAAGTCGCACCCGGGGCCGTCTCGCCCTCCGCGAGCCCAGGTCCAGGTCTCCCCTCTTACCCCCCCCCCAACCTTCTTACCCTACTTCTCATTTCTCTTCTTCCAGTCCTGAGGATGGGTCTCGGCCCGAAACGTCGACTGTTCACTCTTCTCCACGGACGCTGCCCGGCCTGCTGATTTCCCCCAACATTTTGTGTGTGTGTGCGCGCGTGTGTTACTCGATTTCCAGCATCTGCAGATTTTCTCTCGTTTGTGTCACAAACTGGGCTTTTCCTGGGTTGCAGTGGGCGACCGTGACGTCTTCTGTGCCTTGTCCTGTTCTGCGCTCTCTGTGGGAGCGTTGCAGAACTACCCTCCTGGCCGCTGGACCTCACCCTCCGGAGCAGACTTCCCTATCTCACCGGGGTGAGAGGCCGGTTCCCCTTCGCTCGCCCTGGTGTACCGGGGCGCGGTCGTCACATGCAGACAGCTACTTGGCACCGCAGGGGAGAGCCGAGTGTCCGACGGGGCCCAAAGGTGAGTGAGCTGCCCCAGAATGGACTCGACCAGGCCCTTCACGGGGGGGGGGGGGGGGGGGGGAAGTGTTAACCACACCCTCTCCCCGGGCAGAACAAAATGGAGGAGTCAATGGTCGGCATCAGCTCGATGGGCCAAAGGGCCTTTTGTGGTGCTAATTGTGTAAGAGGGGTCAAACGTTTTCGCTTGCCGAATCGCAGAACTGAAACGCTGGCTGCTTCTCTCTCTCCTCACATACGCTTCCCAACCTGCCGTTAAATTCGCGCAGAAGAAATTGAAGTAAATTTTACAAACGCCAGGAAATCTGCAGGCGCAGGAAATTCGAGCAACGCACACAAAGTGCCGGTGGAACTCAGCAGGCCAGACAGCATCTATAGGAAGAACAGTCCTGACGAAGGGTCTTGGCCCGAAACGTCGACTGTTCTTCTCCATGTAGATGCTGCCTGGCCTGCTGCGTTGCACCGGCATTTTGTGTGCGTCGTTTGAAGTAAACTTTGAAGGGGTTTCTCCGACTTTGTCCCGGACACCCCGTTTTCCATCTGGGTGGCCTCTAAACTCTTAGCATGAACATCGACTACTCTATTTCCATTCTAGCTCCCCTCTCACCCCTCCTCACCTCCCTCTGGTGCCCCTTCTCCCCCCAGTCCACTCTCCTCTCCAATTAGGTTCCTCCTTCTTCAGCCCCCTTACCTCTTCCACCTATCGGCTCCCAGCTTCCTACTTCATTCGCCCCCTGCCCAGTTCCTCGGAGAACGTTGCTCAAAGCTTCCAGCAAATGACGGACCTCTTGGCCCGCCCGGCTCTTCCAGCCCCGGGGGGATCGACCTCAAGGTGCCGAGGGGGCGCAAAAGCCTTCAGCCATCAACGCAGCGCCGTCTTGGAGGAAAACCCCGGCGTCCTCTGCGGGCAAGTTGAACGTTCCTCCTCCTGCGCGTGTGGGTTCCCCCCCCCGGGTGCTCTGGTTTCCTCCCACGGTCCAAAGACGAGCCAGCCAGTAGGCTAAACTGCCCCATGATGAGGCTCGGTGGGTGGGCCTCTCCCCACTAAGTAAAATCTCTAAACAAAATATAAAAATCCTGGACCGTGTGTGTGTATGTAGACGTGTATGTACACACACGCACCCCCCCACCCCAAAACCCTCCCTGCAGGACATATCACACATCACCATTAGTCTGAAGGACACTTTATTTGTAGTACAAGGAAAAAAATCCCCGCCCCACCCCCCCAAAAAAAATCCCCGCTCCTCACCGGCCAGACTACGCCACCCAACTGTGACAGAGCAAGCAGGACTTCCGATTAACTTGGGCGGGGGGGGGGGGGGGGTGGAGAGGGAGGGGGTCAGCGAGTTACCCTGGGCCTTAAGAACAATAACCGCAGTGCCCTCGGTTACCCCGGTACCTCGGACATGAGGGAGCCGCTGACAGCACGGGTTGTCGGGGGGGGGGGGGGGGGGGCCTCGGGTTTCTGTGGGGACTAGGTCAGGGACCTCGGGTCTCGCACCAGGTCCTGCTCTTGTTTTGAAAGGTCGTCCTTAGCATCAGCGGGACCATGACCGGGACACGGTTCGGTCTCCGATCTGGCCGGGACCGCGCACCGCTGTTTCAAGTCTCGAAAGGGTGCACCCCGAACCGCAGACGTTAAGGGCAGAGGCTCTCACCTGCCTACACTGCGTTAACTCAGTTACAGACCCACTTCACTCAAACAAATCCTGTAGGCACTGATCTTTGGAGTACGAAGCTCTAATTCTGCCTACAAAATCAAATTTATTTTTTAAAAAAAGGATTAAACTGGGGGGGGGGGGGGGGGGGGGAGAATTTACAGTCATTTGAAACTCGTCTTGCCCGGGAAGAGGTAGACGGGAGGCTGGGTGGGCGGCCGGTTTCAGGAGTCCCAGTGTTTGGAATCAGAGCAGCAGAGATCACTCAGGCACGACTCCAGCTCCTCGCCGTCTTCCGCGAAACGCTCGACGAAGGACTGAATCAGCCCTGCTGCCGAGGACTCGTAGTTCTGCAGCTGGACGTCCCCTCCTGTCGTAGGGGAAAGGGAGGGGAGGAAGAGAAAGAGAGAGGGAGTGAGCCCATTTAGCACGTTGTTTCACGGGACGAAAGCAAAGCCGAACGGTTTCCTGAGCCCACCGAAAGATCCCGATGAAGGGTCTTGGACCAAAACCTGGACTTCACCTTCTCCTCCACAGACGCTGCCTGATCTGCTGACTACTTCTCAAGGGGGACCAATATTCTTGCAGGCAGGCTTGTTAGAGCTGTTGGGGAGGGTTTACACTAATTTGGCGGGGGGGTGGGATTGGAACCGGAGTGACAGTAGGTACAGGAGTAGGCCATTCGGCCCTTCGAGCCAGCACCGCCATTCACTGTGATCAAGGCTGATCATCCACAATCAGTACCCCGTTCCTGCCCTCTCCCCATATCCCTCGACTCCGCTATCTTTAAGAGTACTATCTAACTCTTTTTTGAAAGCATCCAGAGAATTGGCCTCCACTGCCATTCCACAGATCCACAACTCTCTGGGTGAAAAAGTTTTTCCTCAACTCCGTTCTAAATGGCCTACCCCTCATTCTTAAACTGTGGCCTCTGGTTCTGGACTCCCCCAACATCGAGAACATGTTTCCTGCCTCTAGCATGTCCAATCCCTTAATTTCAATCAGATCCCCTCTCATCCTTCTAAATTCCAGTGTATACAACCCCAGACGCTCCAATCTTTCAACATATGACAGTCCCACCATCCTGAGAATTAACCTCGTGAACCTACGCTGCACTCCCTCAATCCCTTCCTCAAACTTGGAGACCAAAACTGAACACAGTACTCCAGGTGTGGTCTCACCAGGGCCCTGTACAGAAGGACCTCTTTGCTCCTGTACTCAACTCCCCTTGTTAACATGCCATTAGCTTTCTTCACTGCCTGCTGTACCTGCATGCTTACCTTCAGTGACTGATGAATAGGGACACCTAGATCTCGTTGTACTTCCCCTTTTCCTACCTTGACACCATTCAGATAGTAATCTGCCTTCCTGTTCTTGCCACCAAAGTGGATAACCTCACATTTAGGCTATGTCCGGAGTGAAGGGACTCAGGATAGGCCGGTTGGTAAAAAGCATGCAGTCAGACTGTCAGGAAAGGGCAGGCAGATGACGGGACTTAGCTGCAGCCAACAGGCTGAGTATCAAATAATCAGGGACGCAGAATCAGAAAGGATAGCAAATACGGTGCTCATGGTGTTGTATCTAAATGCACGGAGTGTAAGAAATAAGGTGGACGATCTTGCTGCAATGTTACAGATTGCTGGATATGATGACTGCGGTCGCCATTGAACTGTGGCTGAAGGATGGTTGTAGTTGGGTATTGAATGTTCAAGGTTACAAGTGTAGGGCTCTCAGTGCCAGCAACTGTGCTGTTAACTGTTCAGGCTAACAAAATGGCTTCTCCGTTTTGTTATTTAATGCAGTAGTGGGTCTCTGCATCTGGAATGTTTGGGTTACGACTGCAGATGAGGGGGAACTAACCAATGGAGAACTGTTGTGCTATCTTGTATCTGTGAGCTGAGCGGGAGTTCGCGGTCTTTTCCGGGAGGCGAGTGAGGAGTGGGCAGCGGATACTGGACGTCGGCGGTTCGGACGGTGGCCGAAGGCTCAGAAGGTCGTTGGGGATGGAACCGGAGGCGTGAGCTCCATCGTATTAAAATATTATGTGCACAAACTGATAAACTTACTGATTTGGCACCTTCAGGTTATCTGTTTCTACTAACCCATCACTAAGAAATAACTATAAAGTTGTAATTATTTCCTCGCCTTTGGTGTACTGTCTGGTGTTTGTGTTGCGAGCATGTACTGTTGGGGGGGGGGGGGATTACACCGCATTTACACTGAAGTATTGCACTATTGGCGGGGTGACGGCGGTTCACCCCAGGCGAACGGGGGTAAATTGGGGGCATGGATGCTACCCACGTTATATTGGAGGGTTAGGAAGGTAAGCAGAGAGGGTGGAGTGGCTCTGCTGGTAAAGAACGGCATCAGATCCGTAGAAAGGTGTGTCATGGGGTCGGAAGATGTTGAATCCTTGTGCTTAGAGTTAAGAAACTGCAGGCGTAAAAGGACCCTGATGGCAGTTGTATACAGGCCTCCCAACAGTGGCCGGGAGGTGGAGTACAGGTTACAACAGGAAATAGAAAATGCATGTCAAAAGGCCAATGCACGTCAACTGAGGAAAATCAGGTTGGTAATGGGTCTCAGGAGAGAGAGAGAGTTTGTTGAATGCCTACAAGGTGGCTTTTTAGGGCAGTTTGTCGGTGAACCTACCAGGGGATCGGCTATACTGGATTGGGTGTTATGTAACAAACCGGAGGTGATTAGATAGAGGATTGGTTAACTAGTAGAAAGCAGAGAGTTGGGATGGATGGGTGTTACTCTGGTTGTCAATCAGTGGTGAGCGGTGCTGGGCCCGCAACTGTTCACGATAAACGTTATCGATCTGGAAGAGGGGACCGAGTGTAGTGGATCTCAGTTTGCTGATGATACTAAATTGAGTGGAAAAGCAAATTGTGCAGAGCATACGGAGAGTCTGCAGAGAGATATAGATAGGGTCAGTGAGTGGGCAAGGATCTGGCAGATGGAGCACAATGTTGGTAAATGCCAGGTCACCCACTTTGGAAGGGAAAATGGAAGATCAGAGTATTATTTAAATGATAAAGATTGCAGCATGCTGCTGGGCAGAGGGACTTGGGAGTGTTTGTGTATGAATCACAAAAGGTTGGTTTGCAGGTACAGCAGGCTGTCGAGAAGGCAAATGGGATGTGGGCCTTCATTGCTAGAGGGATTGAATTGAAGAGCAGGGAGGCCAAGCTGCAACTGTACAGGGTACTGGTGAGGCCGCACCTGGAGTACTGTGTGCAGTTCTGGTCTCCTTACTCGAGGAAGGATATACTGGCTTTGGTGGCAGTTCACCAGGCTGATTCCAGAGATGAGGGGGTTAGACTATGTGGAGAGATTGAGTCACCTGGGACTGGAATTCAGAAGAATGAGATGGAAAAACTATGTAAAGGATAGATAAGATAGAGGCAGGAAAGTTGTTTCCACTGGGAGGTGAGACTAGAACTAGGGGACACAGCCTCGAGATTCGGGGGAGTAGATTGAGGACGGAGATGAGGAGGAACTGCTTTTCCCAGAGAGTGGTGAATCTGTGGAATTCTCTGCCCAGGGAAGCAGTGGAGGCTGCCTCAGTAAATATATTTAAGACAAGGTTGGATAGATTTTTGCACAGTAGGGGAATTAAGGGTTATGGGGAAATCAGCCACAATCTTACTGAATGGCGGAGCAGGTTCGACGGGCCAAATGGCCGACTCCTGCCCGTTTCTCGTGTTCTTACAGATTGAACTTGGCCTTTTTTTTTTACACATCTCAACAGGAAAAGACTTGCGCGTGAAAACACATTTCTACGAATTGCTCTAAATTTATTACAAATACAAAACACAAGATAATTGACTGCACAAACACTCAGTCCCTTCAAGTCAGTACTTAGTACCTTTACATCTCGAGTCTGTGCAGATGGGTCTTATCAGATCTGCACAGTTGAACCCCGCAACTAGGTGACTTCTAAAACCAACTGACTGCGCCAGTGATGAATTGGTCTGTCATATTAAAGGGGTGAATACTTACACAGTCAATTATTTTGTGTTTGATATTTGTAACTAATTGAGATCTGATTCACTTTGTCATGGAAATCTTTTTCCGGTGATTGGTGTCGAAAAGCCAAATTAAATCCGCTTGTGATTCAATGTTGTAAAACAATAAAACATGACAGCTTCCGAGTGGGATGAATATTTTTTTGTTGGCTCTGCATTGGAGAGGATGTCTCCCGTAGTGGTAGAGCCTCAGAATAGAGGGACGCCCTTTTAGAACGGAGATGAGGAGGAATTTCTTTAGCCAGAGGGTGGTGAATCAGTGGAATTCATTGCCACAGATGACTATGGGGGCCAAGGCATTGGGCATATTTAAAGCTCAGTCTGACGTGTTCTTGAATTAGTAAAGGTGTCAAAGAGTACAGCGCGTGGCCAAGTGGTTAAGGTGTTGGTCCAGTGATCTGAAGGTCACTGGTTCGAGCCTCAGCTGAGGCAGCGTGTTGTGTCCTTGAGCAAGGCACTTAACCACACGTTGCTCTGCGACGACACCGGTGCCAAGCTGCTTGGGTCCTAGTGCCCTTCCCTCGGACAACATCGGTGGCGTGGAGAGGGGAAGGCCTGCAGCTTGGGCAACTGCCGGTCTCCCACACAACCCTGCCCAGGCCTGCGCCCTGGAAAAACCTTCCAAGGCGCAAATCCATGGTTTCACGAGACTAACAGATGCCTATTAGAAAGGGTACGGGGAAAAGGCGTAAGAATGGGATTCGGAGGGGAAATAAATGGCGATCAAACGGAGCTGACTCGATGCTCTGAGGGTCCTAAATCTGCTGCTATCTCTTAGCTATGTGGGCTGAAGCGCCTGTTCCGCCGCTGTCTGACTACGTGGGAGGGGACAGAAGGAGTCTTGCGCAGGACACTTGTCCTCTGACCATGGATGCTGTGCCCAGGGCAGTGTGATACGGAGAGCAAGCCATTGCCCGTGTAGCTCCCTCCCTCCCTCCCCACGCAGCTGATGAATCCGAAGGAACGGCTGAGACCGACGCAGTTTGGCACCAGGAGTTGCCCAGCCAGCGTTGAACTCAACGCAGTCTTCGGGTCTCCCGCTCCGGATTTCTGCCTCGGGGTTTACCCTCAAAGGCTTCGGCAGCAGAGATCCTTCTCCTAGACAAGCTGCCAACTGCGGCTGACGAGCCCCGTCTGCCCGAAGCGGCTGATTTTAAGGTGCCAGTAACCCGCCCTTGCCCCTTGTCCCGTCAGTAGAAACGGTTCCGCCGGGCTCAGTAGATGAAGCACACGCGAAGGCCAGGAGCTGGGCCTGGTTGCCAGAGGCTATTCGAGCATTTAGTAGTTCGTGGGAGTTTGCCTCCACCAGCTCCCCAGGCTCTGACAGCCCAAATGCAGGACAAGACTTGTCCAAATCTCTCCTTAAAAGAGGGCCAGGGAGCAGAGGGTGCTGAGATTCGGGTTTCGGCCGAGGACTTTGAGGTCATTCTCCTCCCCTCCCGGTAGAGGAACTCTCCCGTCACACCGATTGCAATTAATCCCTGTTCCCCCAACGTTTATGTCATGCAGTTCCCCCTCCCCCTGTGGGGAGAGGGACGAGCCTACCCTCTATCCGAGTGTTGGCCTGGACGAACATCTTGCGAGCTTCCTTGCGGAGCAGCACTGTCTCCCGCAGCGTGAGGAACCTCTGTGGCTCGGCGTCCGTCACCTCCGAGTACCTGGCGTACAGGGCCCTGCCCGCCTCCACGTCCGCCGTCGTCTTGTACACCTGGGGGAGGAGCAGGAGAGGCGGCCGTCAGCGGGAGGCAGAAATTCACAGCAACGGTGCGGCCAGGTCATCGCAAAGATAATGGGGAGTGGAGCTGAGGGAGGGAGGCACTGAGGGTAGATGTGGGAGAGAGGGGAAGGGGGAGTGGGAGGGGTGAGGGGAATGGGGAGAAGGAAGGGGAGAGTGGAAAGGGAGCGGGAAGGGGACGAGGGGAGAGCGGAAGGGAGGGGGAGGAGGGGAAAGCAAGGGACGGGGAGGGAGGAAGATGGAGGGGCAGAGAAAGAGAGAAAATGGAAGGGGGAGGCGGAAGGAGGAAGGGAGGGAGAGAGGAGTGGGGAGGGGGAAGACGGAGAAGGGAGAGAGGAAGGGGAAAGCAAGGGACGGGAGGGATGAGAGGAGGGAGTGGAAGGGGTGTAGAGGGGAAGGGGGAGGTGGAGGAGAGGAGGGAGGAGTGGGGAAGGGGAGGTGGGGGAGGGGAGAGAGGAAGGTGAGGAGGGAGCGGAAGGGGTGTAGGAGGTGAAAGGGGGAGGTGAAGGGAGGAGAGGAGGGAGAGAGGAGCGGGGAGGGATGGGAAGGGGGAGGTGAAAGGAGAAGGAGGGAGAGAGGAGCGGGGAGGGATGGGAAGGGGGAGGTGAAAGGAGGAAAGGAGGGAGAGAGGAGCGGGGAGGGATGGGAAGGGGGAGGAGAGAGGAGCGGGGAGGGATGGGAAGGGGGAGGTGAAAGGAGGAAAGTAGGGAGAGAGGAGCAGGGAGGGATGGGGAGGTGAAAGGAGGAGAGGAGGGAGAGAGGAGCGGGGAGGGATGGGAAGGGGGAGGTGAAAGGAGGAGAGGAGGGAGAGAGGAGCGGGGAGGGATGGGAAGGGGGAGGTGAAAGGAGGAGAGGAGGGAGAGAGGAGCGGGGAGGGATGGGGAGGTGAAAGGAGGAGAGGAGGGAGAGAGGAGCGGGGAGGGATGGGAAGGGGGAGGTGAAAGGAGGAGAGGAGGGAGAGAGGAGCGGGGAGGGATGGGAAGGGGAAGGTGAAAGGAGGAGAGGAGGGAGAGAGGAGCGGGGAGGGATGGGGAGGTGAAAGGAGGAGAGGAGGGAGAGAGGAGCGGGGAGGTGAAAGGAGGATTGGAGGGAGAGAGGAGCAGGGAGGGATGGGAAGGGGAGGTGAAAGGAGGAGAGGACGGAGAGAGGAGCGGGGAGGTGAAAGGAGGATTGGAGGGAGAGAGGAGCGGGGAGGTGAAAGGAGGATTGGAGGGAGAGAGGAGCAGGGAGGGATGGGAAGGGGGAGGTGAAAGGAGGAGAGGACGGAGAGAGGAGCGGGGAGGTGAAAGGAGGATTGGAGGGAGAGAGGAGCAGGGAGGGATGGGAAGGGGGAGGTGAAAGGAGGAGAGGAGGGAGAGAGGAGCGGGGAGGTGAAAGGAGGATTGGAGGGAGAGAGGAGCAGGGAGGGATGGGAAGGGGGAGGTGAAAGGAGGAGAGGACGGAGAGAGGAGCGGGGAGGTGAAAGGAGGATTGGAGGGAGAGAGGAGCAGGGAGGGATGGGAAGGGGGAGGTGAAAGGAGGAGAGGAGGGAGAGAGGAGTGGGTAGGGATGGGAAGGGGGAGGTGAAAGGAGGAGAGGAGGGAGAGAGGAGCGGGGAGGGATGGGAAGGGGGAGGTGAAAGGAGGAGAGGAGGGAGAGAGGAGCGGGGAGGGATGGGAAGGGGAGGTGAAAGGAGGAGAGGAGGGAGAGAGGAGCGGGGAGGGATGGGAAGGGGGAGGTGAAAGGAGGAGAGGAGGGAGAGAGGAGCGGGGAGGGATGGGAAGGGGGAGGTGAAAGGAGGAGAGGAGGGAGAGAGGAGCAGGGAGGGATGGGAAGGGGGAGGTGAAAGGAGGAGAGGAGGGAGAGAGGAGCAGGGAGGGATGGGAAGGGGAGGTGAAAGGAGGAGAGGAGGGAGAGAGGAGCGGGGAGGGATGGGAAGGGGAGGTGAAAGGAGGAGAGGAGGGAGAGAGGAGCGGGGAGGGATGGGAAGGGGAGGTGAAAGGAGGAGAGGAGGGAGAGAGGAGCGGGGAGGGATGGGAAGGGGAGGTGAAAGGAGGAGAGGAGGGAGAGAGGAGCGGGGAGGGATGGGAAGGGGGAGGTGAAAGGAGGAGAGGAGGGAGAGAGGAGCGGGGAGGGATGGGAAGGGGGAGGTGAAAGGAGGAGAGGACGGAGAGAGGAGCGGGGAGGTGAAAGGAGGATTGGAGGGAGAGAGGAGCAGGGAGGGATGGGAAGGGGGAGGTGAAAGGAGGAGAGGAGGGAGAGAGGAGCGGGGAGGGATGGGAAGGGGAGGTGAAAGGAGGAGAGGAGCGGGGAGGGATGGGAAGGGGGAGGTGAAAGGAGGAGAGGTGGGAGAGAGGAGCGGGGAGGGATGGGAAGGGGAGGTGAAAGGAGGAGAGGAGGGAGAGAGGAGCGGGGAGGGATGGGAAGGGGGAGGTGAAAGGAGGAGAGGAGGGAGAGAGGAGCGGGGAGGGATGGGAAGGGGGAGGTGAAAGGAGGAGAGGAGGGAGAGAGGATCGGGGAGGGATGGGAAGGGGAGGTGAAAGGAGGAGAGGAGGGAGAGAGGAGCGGGGAGGGATGGGAAGGGGGAGGTGAAAGGAGGAGAGGAGGGAGAGAGGAGCGGGGAGGGATGGGAAGGGGAGGTGAAAGGAGGAGAGGAGGGAGAGAGGAGCGGGGAGGGATGGGAAGGGGGAGGTGAAAGGAGGAGAGGAGGGAGAGAGGAGCGGGGAGGGATGGGAAGGGGGAGGTGAAAGGAGGAGAGGAGGGAGAGAGGAGCAGGGAGGGATGGGAAGGGGAGGTGAAAGGAGGAGAGGAGGGAGAGAGGAGCGGGGAGGGATGGGAAGGGGAGGTGAAAGGAGGAGAGGAGGGAGAGAGGAGCGGGGAGGGATGGGAAGGGGAGGTGAAAGGAGGAGAGGAGGGAGAGAGGAGCGGGGAGGGATGGGAAGGGGGAGGTGAAAGGAGGAGAGGAGGGAGAGAGGAGCAGGGAGGGATGGGAAGGGGAGGTGAAAGGAGGAGAGGAGGGAGAGAGGAGCGGGGAGGGATGGGAAGGGGAGGTGAAAGGAGGAGAGGAGGGAGAGAGGAGCGGGGAGGGATGGGAAGGGGGAGGTGAAAGGAGGAGAGGAGGGAGAGAGGAGCAGGGAGGGATGGGAAGGGGAGGTGAAAGGAGGAGAGGAGGGAGAGAGGAGCGGGGAGGGATGGGAAGGGGAGGTGAAAGGAGGAGAGGAGGGAGAGAGGAGCGGGGAGGGATGGGAAGGGGAGGTGAAAGGAGGAGAGGAGGGAGAGAGGAGCGGGGAGGGATGGGAAGGGGGAGGTGAAAGGAGGAGAGGAGGGAGAGAGGAGGAGAGGAGGGAGAGAGGAGCCGGGAGGGATGGGAAGGGGGAGGTGAAAGGAGGAGAGGAGGGAGAAAGGAGGAGAGGAGGGAGAGAGGAGCCGGGAGGGATGGGAAGGGGGAGGTGAAAGGAGGAGAGGAGGGAGAGAGGAGCAGGGAGGGATGGGAAGGGGAGGTGAAAGGAGGAGAGGAGGGAGAGAGGAGCGGGGAGGGATGGGAAGGGGGAGGTGAAAGGAGGAGAGGAGGGAGAGAGGAGCGGGGAGGGATGGGAAGGGGGAGGTGAAAGGAGGAGAGGAGGGAGAGAGGAGCAGGGAGGGATGGGAAGGGGAGGTGAAAGGAGGAGAGGAGGGAGAGAGGAGCGGGGAGGGATGGGAAGGGGAGGTGAAAGGAGGAGAGGAGGGAGAGAGGAGCGGGGAGGGATGGGAAGGGGAGGTGAAAGGAGGAGAGGAGGGAGAGAGGAGCAGGGAGGGATGGGAAGGGGAGGTGAAAGGAGGAGAGGAGGGAGAGAGGAGCGGGGAGGGATGGGAAGGGGAGGTGAAAGGAGGAGAGGAGGGAGAGAGGAGCGGGGAGGGATGGGAAGGGGAGGTGAAAGGAGGAGAGGAGGGAGAGAGGAGCGGGGAGGGATGGGAAGGGGGAGGTGAAAGGAGGAGAGGAGGGAGAGAGGAGCAGGGAGGGATGGGAAGGGGAGGTGAAAGGAGGAGAGGAGGGAGAGAGGAGCGGGGAGGGATGGGAAGGGGAGGTGAAAGGAGGAGAGGAGGGAGAGAGGAGCGGGGAGGGATGGGAAGGGGAGGTGAAAGGAGGAGAGGAGGGAGAGAGGAGCGGGGAGGGATGGGAAGGGGGAGGTGAAAGGAGGAGAGGAGGGAGAGAGTAGCCGGGAGGGATGGGAAGGGGGAGGTGAAAGGAGGAGAGGAGGGAGAGAGGAGCGGGGAGGGATGGGAAGGGGGAGGTGAAAGGAGGAGAGGAGGGAGAGAGTAGCCGGGAGGGATGGGAAGGGGAGGTGAAAGGAGGAGAGGAGGGAGAGAGGAGCGGGGAGGGATGGGAAGGGGGAGGTGAAAGGAGGAGAGGAGGGAGAGAGGAGCCGGGAGGGATGGGAAGGGGGAGGTGAAAGGAGGAGAGGAGGGAGAAAGGAGGAGAGGAGAGAGAGAGGAGCGGGGAGGGATGGACAGGGTGATTGGGTGGCTTGGGGGCTGGTGGATCTGCTTACCTGCAGCTTCCTCAGGAAAGCCTGGATAGCCGCCATGCCGACGGTGGCGATCTTGCTCCGGTCGAGGGTGATGATGGCGTCCGGTTTACCGTCGGCCCCGGTGGTCTGCCGGATGGTGACGAAGCCCTGGCCAGCTTCCAGCAGCACCCGGAGGATGACGAAGCGGGCCTGCATGTGAGCCTGGGGCAAAGGGGAATGAGTAACAGGCTGTGTCTCCACCTTCAAGTTCAAACTTCCAAAGTGAATCCCCTAACGCTTTTCTCAGACTGAACTGCGTCTCCCGCCAATGTCCCGTTGTAACCTACGGCAACCTTCTCTGCTCTCCACGACGCCACCGAACTTTGAGCCATCTGCAAACATACTAACCCACCGTCCCACTCCATTTCGGGGGGGTCCTAATCTTCCCCTGAAGATTTATCCTCAAACTCGTGCTTGCAAGTTGAAGATTACTCTGGAGATTGCATTCCCAATTAAACTCATTGGAGTTTAGAAGATTAGCTTAGAAGAGTGAGAGGCGAGTGAGAGGCCATAGGAGAGGCTGTTTCCTGTAGCGGAGGAGTCCACTTCAATGGGCCAAATAGCCTAAGTCTGCTCGTATGCCTTATGGTCTCATGAGACTGGGGAATAGGGTTGAGGAGGGGCAGAAAATGGATTGGCCATGATTGAACGCCGGAGCAGACTGGGTCAGCCAGTCTGAGAGCAGAGGACACAGCCTCAGAACTGAGGGACGTCCCTTTAGAACAGAGATGAGGGATTTCTTGAGGGAGAGGGTAGTGAATCTGTGGAATCTGTTGTCTCGGACGGCACGCCATTGGGCAGATTTAAAGCGGAGGTCAGTCATTTCAGAGGCTACGGGGAGAGCGGGATGATAGATCCGCCCTGATGGAATGGGGCAGCAGCACCGACGGGCTGAATGGCGCGTCACTCACCTGCCTCCACTTCTGGTTCTCCGGGGTGTAGAACTCCAAGCCCAGCAACCCTGCCCGCACCATCGTCAGCCAGTTCACGTAGATGACGTCGTCAGCATCGCTTCCCTCGTGGCCAAAGATCCTACAGCCCAACAAGAGAGAAGCGGGAGGCCGTGAGGGAGGGCAATTCCAAGGCCTTCCACAGAGGGAGCCCGTTTCTCCGTACGCATCACTCGTTCAAGCGTCCCCAAGACTTTGGTGACTCTGTGGAAATCATCGCCATTGTGCACAAATCTTCGCAAGGCAATGCCCCCTATAGTGGCGTCGCGCCCTGGGTTCAATTCCCTGCCTGTGTGGAGTTTGTACATCTCCCCCCCCCCACCCTCCCGTGATCATGTGTGTCTCCTCCGGAAGACCCGGTTTCCACACAGGAAACCAGGATGCTTGGCCACATGGGCATAACTGGCCGGCGTGGGCTTGCGGGGTATCTTTTAAATCTAAACGGGGGGGGGGGGGGGGGCACGGTAGGTCCGGAGTTCGGCCTTCAGTTCTGGCACCATCCGTAAGGAATCTCTGTATATCATTCACCGTGGAATGCAACGTGAAGTGTAACATGTCCCCAAAAGATTAATTCCCTGACTTCCCATTTAGACCAAACTTGGCGCTGTCAGGGACGAGCACGGTGAAAGATTTCACCAGGACAGTACGACCATGGGGAGACGGTATCAGGGCAACTGGAGTCCATCAACACTGGCTGATTGTTGCTGGACACTTAAGTGAGAGGCCTCAGGCACTGCTAATGGACGAAAATCATCGACAAAAAGCTTTCAGCTTAGTTAAACTAAATAGTATTGTGGCTGACTGGGCTGAAATGGCCTGTTCTACACTGTATCTCTAGATACAGGGTGTTCTAGAGTTACGAACATCTCCTACTTACAAATGGCCTGCCAGAAAGCCTATTATAAGTTTGTATATTATATTATATTATATTATATTATATTAGAAGTTCGTCAGCTTGAGGAAGGAGAATGCTGTCTGCCGTTTTAAGTCGTTGGCCGTTGACGCTGTGTTGAGTGTGTAACTTTGTATTTGGCTTAAACTTTTCTTAGCTAGATTCACCCTGACCCCTTCTTTTCCAGCCAGTCCCATTTAACCTGTCTCAGTGCGGGTGGACTTTAGGACCCGGAGGAGCTCCGGACCCGCCACCCGCGGCTGCTGCTGAACCCGCCGTCTTTCTGTTCCGTTGGCGGAAAACGATTGCGGTTGAAAATAAAGTGGAAGTAATAAAGCGATCGGGAAGAGGCAAAACGCCATCTGTCATTGGAAAAGCGTTAGGCTACAGTCGGTCAACGATCGGAACAATTTTAATGGAGCACGTGAAAGGCCCTGCCCCGATGAAAGCTGCAATTATTACTAAGCAACGCGGTGGTTTAATTATTGAAATACATATGTTTCTTATATAAATGTTTTATATGCATAGAAAGGTATACTATATACTAAGACAAACGTTTGACTAACTGACGCTAAATAATACCGGATGTACCTGTTCTGACTTACGTACAAATCTGACTTAAAGTCAGACTCAGGAATGAAACTCGTTTGTAACCCGGGGACTTTCTGTAAATAAAATTAGGCCATTCGTCAGACTTACTTCAGTATCTCCCGGTTGAGGCACAGATACAAGCCAACACACTCGGCTCGGCATTCCTCGTAGGTGGAGGCAATGGTGGAGAACTTGCTGTCCCAGGTCTCGCCATGCTTGTACCAGCTTTTAACCTGAGGGTGAGGGGTTAGAACAAGGGAGGTGAGGGTCTGGACCACCAGCAGAAACCCTCCCAGTTTCATGCCTCTGGCATGAACTAGGCCCCCCTCCCCCGGACGGATTCAGCACTGCACATCAGCTTGGCGGCTAGCGGAACGCGTTACGGCGCCATGCTACGTTGGCGCTGGGATCGTGGCGATGCTTGCGGGCTGCCCCCCCAGCACGATCCTTGGACCGCGTCGGCCGTTAACGCCAACGATGGGTTTCACTGCATGCTTTGATGTAGGCGTGACGAATAAAGCTTGCCTCTTTTCTTCTTAAATCTCCAAAAGGGGAGAGAACTCCGCACGTCCCCCGTCCCCCAGCACGAGGAGATTTCCTCCACGTCTCGGTATTAAGTGACCACTTCCGATCTCGTAACTGCGCCGCCCCCACCCCGGTTGGAGACCTCTCCCACGGCCCCGAGCTGACCCCCACTCTCCGACGGAGAGCATTCTGACCGGCGCGGAGGAGGCCAGGGCGTAGGATCGGGAAAAGCTGCAGAGAGTTGCAAACTCGCGGGCAGTGGCCTCCCAGCCACGAGCATTCTTTCTGAAGGCGACATCCATCACCCCCTTCGCCCCGGCCCTCCGTTGCTTATCTGATACTTCAGTAATATTGTGACTATGTTGTTTGAGTAAGCATTCTTGTTGGTTTAAATAATTCATTATGGGTTATATGTATAAATATGTGACTTGCTTACGTTATCACGCTACCGCGATATGTGCGCGTCACGCTTGAAGTAAAAGACACAGTTAGACCCAGATTTCGGACTCCCGTACTTTGAATTAGTTTAGAAAACATAGAAAACCTACAGCACAATACAGGCCCTTCAGCCCACAAAGTTGTGCCAAACATGTCCCTACCTTAGAAATGACTAGGCTTACCCATAGCCCTCTATTTTCCTAAGCTCCATGTACCTATCCAAAAGCCTCTTAAAAGACCCTATCGTATCCACCTCCACCACCGTTGCCCATTCCACTCACTCACCACTCTCTGAGTAAAAAACTTACCCCTGAC
Organism: Hypanus sabinus; assembly: GCF_030144855.1. Classification (NCBI taxonomy): domain Eukaryota; kingdom Metazoa; phylum Chordata; class Chondrichthyes; order Myliobatiformes; family Dasyatidae; genus Hypanus; species Hypanus sabinus. The sequence goes on along the minus strand of NC_082736.1, from coordinate 30,696,024 downwards.
ATCTCCTCTGTACCTACCCCCCAGCACCTTAAACCTGTGTCCTCTTGTGGCAACCATTTCAGCCCCGGGAAAAAGCCTCTGACTATCCACACGATCAATGCCTCTCATCATCTTGTACACCTCTATCAGGTCACCTCCCATCCTCCTTCACTCCGAGGAGAAAAGGCCGATTTCACTCAACCTATTCTCATAAGGCAGGCTCCCCAATCCAGGCAACATCCTTGTAAATCTCCTTTGCACCTTTTCTATGGTTTCCAAATCCTTCCTGCAGTGAGGCGACCTGAACTGAGCACAGTACTCCAAGTGGGGTCTGACCAGGGTCCTATATAGCTGCAATATGACCTCTCGGCTCTTAAACTCAATCCCATGATTGATGAAGGCCAATACATCGTACATCTTCTTAACCACAGAGTCAATCTGTGCAGCTGCTTTGAGTGTCCTATGGAGTTGGACCCCAAGATCCCTCTGATCCTCCACACTGCCTAGAGTCTTACCATTAATACTATATTCTGCCATCATATTTGACCTATCAAAATGAACCACCCCACACTTACCTGCATTGAACTCCATCTGCCACTTCTCAGCCGAGTTTTGCATCCTATCAATGTCCCGCTGTAACCTCTGACAGCCCTCCACACTATCCACAACACCTCCAACCTTTGCGTCATCAGCAAACTTACCAACCCATCCCTCCACTTCCTCATCCAGGTCATTTATAAAAATCACTAAGAGAAGGGGTCCCAGAACAGATCCCTGAGGCACACCACTGGTCACTGACCTCCATGCAGAATATGACCCGCCTACAACCACTCTTTGCCTTCTGTGGGCAAGCCAGTTCTGGATCCACAAAGCAATGTCCCCTTGGATCCCATGCCTCCTTACTATCTCAATAAGCTTGCATGGGGTACCTTATCAAATGCCTTGCTGAAATCCATATACACAACATCTACTGCTCTTCCTTCATCAACGTGTTTAGTCACATCCTCAAAAAATTCAATCAGGCTCGTAAAGCACAACCTGCCTTTGACAAAGCCATACTGACTATTCCTAATCATATTATACCTCTCCAAATGTTCATAAATCCTGCCTCTCAGGATCTTCTCCATCAACTTACCAACCACTAAGGTAAGACTCACTGGTCTATAATTTCCTGGACTACCTCTAGTCCCTTTCTTGAATAAGGGAACAACATCCGCAACTCTCCAATCCTCCGGAACCTCTCCCGTCCCCATTGATGATGCAAAGATCATCGCCAGAGGCTCAGCAATCTCCTCCCTCTTTTAATGCCCTCTTCTCATTGCTACCGTCAAGGAGGAAGTACAGAAGTCTGAAGAAACACACACAACGGTGTCAGGAACAGCTTCTTTCCCTCTGCCATCTGATTCTACCACGAACACAACCTCACTCATTTTTTTGCTCTGTTTTTGCACTAATTATATAAGGTTCCTAAGGCTGTCACGGCCGGGGGGGGTTGGCAGTGGGGATAAGCTCCCACTGCCTATAAAGTGCTCCAAAAGTTGTGCGTCTCTAACAGCCTCTGACAACCAAGTCCAACTCTTGGCCTTCACGTGTGGTTTAGCTGCTAGGCCCGGCGGAACCGTTTCTACTGACAAGAGAAGGGGCAAAGGCAGGCGGGCCACTGGTGACTCAAAACCAGTTGCTTCAGGCAGCTGGGGCTCGTCAACCTTGGACGGCAGCCCGCCTAGAAGGGAAACTCTGATTTTAAACCTCCGCTGCCTCACGGCCATACACACCCACGGGAAAGGCTTCGGGAGTAAACCCTGAGGAAGAAATCCGGAACCGGGCTCCCTGTGGCAGCTTGATGTTGTTTCCATCTTCACTCTGGCAGCCTCTGCGACGACACTGGTGCCAAGCCGTATCGGCACTTGCCCTTCCCTCGGACATCGGTGAGGTGGGGAGAAATAGAACCCGCTGCATGGGCAACAGCCAAGTATAATAAAGTTTTTTTTAAAACTATTTATTGGAACGTACTGGTGCAGCAAAACAACATATCTCACGACTTGGCTGTCGGAAAAGAGCTGGCCACAGCGAGGGCTTGTCGGCTTGTGACGGGCCGAAGAGCCTCCCCCGACATTTAGCCGGGGACCCCGCGCGCGTGCACGCGTGGTCACTCACCGTCTCGCCCGTCTCCGGATTCACCAAGGCCATGTCGAAGTTGAACTTCCCCTTGTCGTCCTGGAAGGAGGGGGGAGAAGAGCGGATTATACCAGAGTGTAAGTCTCGGACCCTCCCCTCACGAAGGCTCCCCAGGAGGGCTCTCCTCCATTGAGGGCCGCTGGAGGAGATTGGCCAGACCGGTTCGAGCTGACAGGGAGGCGACAGTAACTCAAATAACCACAGTGGGGTGCAGAAGAGCTTCTCTGAACGCTCGACACGTCGAACCTTGTAGCAGATGGGTACGGCCCACTCCGGTACCTAACACTGGTCACTGACCGTGTCCTCTGTGACTGTGACGTGTTTTACACCCCCCCCCCACACACACACACACACGTTCCTCCTACCACCTTCAAATAACGGCCCCTTGAATTAGCCGCGCCTGCTCTGGGGACAAAGTCCACTCTCCACTCCCACTCACCTTGTATCCCTCCCTCCCCAACCACCTCGACAATGACTGACCCTCCCCAGGGTGAGCACCTCTCCCCCCACCCACCTCAGCAAGGAGGGCTCCTCTCCCCCTCACCCACCTCGACAAATTCCCCATGGATGGGCTCCTCTCCCCCTCACCCACCTCGACAAGGACCCCCAGGGTGGGTTCCTCTCCCCCTCACCCACCTCGACAAGGACCCCCAGGGTGGGTTCCACTCCCCTCACCCACCTCGACAAGTTCCCCATGGATGGGCTCCTCTCCCCCTCACCCACCTCGACAAGGACCCCCAGGGTGGGTTCCTCTCCCCCTCACCCACCTCGACAAGGATCCCCAGGGTGGGTTCCTCTCCCCCTCACCCACCTTGACTAGGACCCCCAGGGTGGGCTCCTCACCCCCTCACCCACCTCGACAAGGACCCCCAGGGTGGGTTCCTCTCTCCCTCACCCACCTTGACTAGGACCCCCAGGGTGGGTTCCTCTCCCCCTCACCCACCTCGACAGGTAACCCCAGGGTGGGCTCCTCTCCCCCTTACCCACCTTGACTAGGACCCCCAGGGTGGGCTCCTCTCCCCCTCACCCACCTCGACAGGTAACCCCAGGGTGGGTTCCTCTCCCCCTCACCCACCTTGACAAGGACCCCCAGGGTGGGACATCTCCCCCTCACCCACCTTGACAAGGACCCCCAGGGTGGGACCATCTCCCCCTCAGCCACCTCGAGGACACCCTCTCCTCCCTCTGTTCCTGGAAAAGCCCAGGGCAGGAAGATCGATGCATGGGGACTGGGGACATCACCCCCATTGGCAGACCAGTCCCACCTCTAGCCAGACTGGTGGGAGAGTCGTGCTCTACGGGAGGAATGGGATGGGGAGAGGGGCGGGTAAACCCTCTGGAAAATGCCCACTGACCTGGACGAAGAGCTTCCCACTGCCGTGTCCCAGCAGCTCGTGGAGGCCAACCTGCACCTCAAAGGAGGGGCTTTTCCACTTAATGTACAGGTCCTGTGAGAGCAAGGAGACAGGGTCAGCAGCAGCATCCAAGGGGCAGAATGGCCTCAGCTCTGGACTGGGTGTACAGGAGTCACCTAACATAGACAGGCAAACAAACAGATACACAGAGAGAGCGAGATACACACAGAGACTAGAGAGACACACACACACAGACACTAGAGAGAGACACACACAGAGACTAGAGATAGAGACACACACACAGACTAAAGAGACAGAGAGACACACACACAGACACTAGAGAGACAGAGACACACACAGACACTAGAGAGACAGAGAGACACACACGGACACTAGAGAGACAGAGAGACACACACAGACACTAGAGAGACAGAGACACACACAGACACTAGAGAGACAGAGAGACACACACAGAGACTAGAGAGACAGAGACACACACAGAGACTAGAGAGACACAGACAGACAGAGACTAGAGACAGAGACACACACACACACAGACTAGAGAGACACAGACAGACACTCAGAGACTAGAGATACACACACAGAGACTAGAGAGACACAGACAGACACACAGAGATTAGAGAGAGACACACACACAGACACTAGAGAGACAGAGAGACACACAGACACAGAGACTAGGGAGACACAGACAGACACACAGAGACTAGAGAGACACACACAGACACTAGAGAGACAGAGAGACACACAGAGACTAGAGAGACAGACACACAGACGAGAGACAGACACACACACACAGACACTAGAGACAGACAGACACACACACAGAGACTAGAGAGACACACACAGACACTAGAGAGACAGAGACACACAGAGACTAGAGAGACAGACGCAGAGACTAGACAGAGAGACAGAGACACACACAGACACTAGAGAGAGAGAGAGAGACACAGACACTAAAGACAGAAAAAGACACGCACACACACGAGAGACACACAGTCATTAAAGAGAGAGAGATGGAGAAACACACAGAGAGACATGCGAGGGAGACACACGCAAAGACTAGAGAGACAGACACAGAGACTAGAGAGACAGAGACACACACAGACACTAGAGAGACAGAGAGACACACAGAGACTAGAGAGACAGACACAGAGACTAGACAGAGAGACAGACACACAGACGAGAGACAGACACACACACACAGACACTAGAGACAGACAGACACACACACAGAGACTAGAGAGACACACACAGACACTAGAGAGACAGAGACACACAGACAGAGACTAGAGAGACAGACGCAGAGACTAGACAGAGAGACAGACACAGAGACTAGAGAGACAGAGACACACACAGACACTAGAGAGAGAGAGACACAGACACTAAAGACAGAAAAAGACACGCACACACACGAGAGACACACAGTCATTAAAGAGAGAGAGATGGAGAAACACACAGAGAGACATGCGAGGGAGACACACGCAAAGACTAGAGAGACAGACACAGAGACTAGAGAGACAGAGACACACACAGACACTAGAGAGACAGAGAGACACACAGAGACTAGAGAGACAGACACAGAGACTAGACAGAGAGACAGACACACAGACGAGAGACAGACACACACACACAGACACTAGAGACAGACAGACACACACACAGAGACTAGAGAGACACACACAGACACTAGAGAGACAGAGACACACAGACAGAGACTAGAGAGACAGACGCAGAGACTAGACAGAGAGACAGACACAGAGACTAGAGAGACAGAGACACACACAGACACTAGAGAGAGAGAGACACAGACACTAAAGACAGAAAAAGACACGCACACACACGAGAGACACACAGTCATTAAAGAGAGAGAGATGGAGAAACACACAGAGACAGACATGCGAGGGAGACACACGCAAAGACTAGAGAGACAGACACAGAGACTAGAGAGACAGAGACACACACAGACACTAGAGAGAGAGAATGACACTAAAGACAGAAAAAGACACGCACACACATGAGAGACACACAGTCATTAAAGAGAGAGATGGAGAAACACTCAGAGACAGACATGCGAGAGAGACACACACACAAAGACACGAGAGGGAAGGGGGGAGACACACACACAGACACGAGAGGGAAGGGGGAGACACGCACACAAAGACACGAGAGGGAAGGGGGGAGACACACACACAGACACGAGAGGGAAGGGGGAGACACACACACAAAGACATGAGAGGGAAGGGGGACACACACGCACAAAGACACGAGAGGGAAGGAGAGAGACACACGCACAAAGACATGAGAGGGAAGGGGGAGACACGCACAAAGACACGCGAGGGAAGGGGGGAGACACACACACAAAGACACGAGAGGGAAGGGGGGAGACACGCACACAAAGACACGAGAGGGAAGGGGGGAGACACACACAAAGACACGAGAGGGAAGGAGAGAGACACGCACACAAAGACACGAGGGAAGGAGAGAGACACGCACAAAGACACGAGAGGGAAGGGGAGAGACACGCACAAAGACACGTGAGGGAAGGGGGGAGACACACGCACAAAGACACGAGAGGGAAGGAGAGAGACACGCACACAAAGACACGAGAGGGAAGGGGGGAGACACACACAAAGACACGAGAGGGAAGGGGGGAGACACGCACACAAAGACACGAGAGGGAAGGGTGGAGACACACACAAAGACACGCGAGGGAAGGAGAGAGAGACACACACAAAGACACGAGGGAAGGAGAGAGACACGCACAAAGACACGAGAGGGAAGGGGGGAGACACGCACACAAAGACACGAGAGGGAAGGGTGGAGACACGCACACAAAGACACGAGAGGGAAGGAGAGAGACACACACAAAGACACGAGAGGGAAGGAGAGAGACACACACAAAGACACGAGAGGGAAGGGGGGAGACACACACAAAGACACGAGGGAAGGGTGGAGACACGCACACAAAGACACGCGAGGGAAGGAGAGAGAGACACACACAAAGACACGAGGGAAGGAGAGAGACACGCACAAAGACACGAGAGGGAAGGGGGGAGACACACACAAAGACACGAGAGGGAAGGGGGGAGACACGCACACAAAGACACGAGAGGGAAGGGGGGAGACACACACAAAGACACGAGGGAAGGAGAGAGACACGCACAAAGACACGAGAGGGAAGGAGAGAGACACGCACAAAGACACGAGAGGGAAGGGGGGAGACACGCGTGTCCAGACCTTGTCCTCCTCTTCCAGGAAGGTGAGCTTCTCCTTTTGGGTAGAGTAGGCCACTGCCAACACGTTCCCGAGCGAGACGTTTTTAAAGCCCACCGTCTGCCGGATTTCGTCGTCTGTGAGTTTGAAAGGACACTGTGGGTTACGAGGGCAGGGGAGCAGAGCTTTCCGAGGCAGGGTGCCGGCGGAACGAGGGAATGAGCTTTGCAGAGTGGAGGGACATGGTGAGGGGGGGGGGGGCGGGACGAGAACTGTAAAACCCCCATCTCCCACCCCTAATATCAGTGTGGAAGGGAATGACTGACTCAGTAATGAACTAGTCAGGCCAGGAAACATCTGCTGGTACACGCTCTGCAGTGGTGCTTCGGGTAACCTGGACTTCGGACTCCTTGGGCTTCTGCGGCAGGTAGTTGGAAGTTAATGACTCGTCTCCTTCTCCCTCAGGCCACGAACTTATCAATCACCCCTCGTAAGGTTGGGGGGGAGCCACTCGGAGGTGGGAATAGCCTCTCTTATCAGTTTACAGGTGGCCCCCACCCCCGTTTTTCGAACGTTCGCTTTACAACAGCTGGCTGTTATGAAAGACTGACATTAGTACCTGTTTTCGCTGACCCAAGAGGATTTTCGCTTTTACGAAGAAAGGGCGCCCGCTTTATACGTGTGTTTACCCCGAGAAAGACGACCATGACCGTGGAGCCTTGTGCAGGCAGTTGTGTGCGTATGCGTGTACGTGCCAATTTTTTTCCCTCCCGATCGATTTTGGTTCGCTGTGTTCCAAGTTTGATAAGTGAAACTACACTGTACATACAATATTTCTATTTTATATAGGCTGTGTATTTATCATATCGTTCCTGCTTTTACTATGTGTTCACGTTATTTTAGGTTTGATTTGGTAGGTTATTTTTGGGTCTGGGAATGCTCAAAAATCTTTCCCATATAAATTAACGGTAATTGCTTCTTCGCTTTACGACGTTCCAGCTTACAAACGGCTTCAAAGGAACGCTCTACCTTCGGGTAGCGGGGGAAGCCTGTATTTTGCGTATCAGTGAAAGATATCAAAATGATACATTTTGATTTTAACAGGCTCCTGAATCAGCCTCATCTGTCCACACTCTTGTACGGGGGTCAGAACGCTGGCGACCCTGATCGGTAGAATCAGCGACGGCGGTGACTGGCTTCGCGGCCGTGGACTTGCCGTCGGGAACGTTATTTGCCTGCATCCATCGTTCGCGCGATTTCAGAGTTCAAAGTAAATTTACTATCAAAGTGCATACATGTCAGCAGAGAGATTCATCTCCTTGTGGGCACACTCAGCAAGCCTGTCGGATAATATCTGTAACAGAATCAATGACAGTCCAGTGAACCAGAAGACCAGAGGAGACAACAGGCCCAAATACGAATATAAACAAACAGCAATAAATATCGAAAACATGAGATGAAGAGTCCTTGAGAGTGAGTCCACAGGCTGTGGGAACAGTTCGACGATGGGGCAAGTGAGGTTGGGTGAAGTTATCCCCTTTGGTTCAGGAGCCTGACGGTTGAGAGGTAGTATCTGTTCTTGAACCTGGTGGTGTGAGTCCTGAAGCTCCTGTACCTCCTTCCTGATGGTTGAGGGGTGGTAACTGTTCCTGAACCTGGTGGTGCAAGTCCTGAGGCTCCTGTACCTCCTTCCTGATGGTTGAGGGGTAGCAACTGTTCCTGAGCCTGGTGGTGTGAGTCCTGAGGCTCCTGTACCTCCTTCCTGATGGTCGAGGGGTAATAACTGTTCCTGAACCTGGTGGTATGAGTCCTGAGGCTCCTGCACCTCCTTCCTGATGGTCGAGGGGTAATAACTGTTCCTGAACCTGGTGGTGTGAGTCCTGAGGCTCCTGTACCTCCTTCCTGATGGTTGAGGGGTAGTAACTGTTCCTGAGCCTGGTGGTGTGAGTCCTGAGGCTCCTGTACCTCCTTCCTGATGGTCGAGGGATAGTAACTGTTCCTGAACCTGGTGGTGTGAGTCCTGAGGCTCCTGTCTCACCTTCTTGAAGGCAGCTAAGAGAAGAGAGCATGTCCTGGGAGGTGGGGGATCCCTGACGATGGATGTTGCTTTCCTGTGACAGCGTTTCATGTACACGTGCTCAGTATTTGGGCGGGCTTTACCCCTGATAGATTTATTTAATTTTCTGCACACTGGGTGTTTGACAGTCTTTTTTCTTCCCCCTATTGGGTCTCTTTGCTTTGTGGCTGCCCGTAAGGAGGCGAATCTGAAGCTTGTATATGGTTGTAAATATATTTCAAACTTGTGAACATCCCCGAGACTACTACAAGATTCTATGAACAGCACTCCAGAACCCCAAAATATTTCTTTAAACTTCGGCATGTTAACCACGTGTGAAAGAGTTGAGTCTTAAATAACAATTAAATTTAAATATTTAGGTCAAATCTAAACACTATTCTTCCTATTTAACACTATTAAAAAGGTTTACTTTTTCTTTCCTTGACTCTGTTTTCCGTGTGGATTCCCTGATTGTTGAGAGCCCCCTATCTGAGAAAGGACGTGCTGGCATTGGGGAGGATCACGAGAGTGGGCCCAGAAGGCAAAGGGTTAACGTACGAGGCCCGCTCGATGCCCTGTACCCGTGGAGTCTAGAAGAATGAGGAGGGGACTTTTCCACTGAGGCTAGGGGAGAAAAAAAAACCCGGAGGACATGGGTTAAGGGTGAAGGGGAAAAATTTAAAGGGAACATTGGGGGGGGCGGGCTTCTTCACACAAAGAGTGGTGGGAGTGTGGAATGAGCTGCCAGATGAAGTGGTAAATGAGGGCTGACTTTTAACATTTAAGAAAAACTTGGACAGGTACGTGGATGAGAGGGGTATGGAGGGATATGGTCCAGGTGCAGGTCAGTGGGACGAGGCAGAAAAATGGTTCGCCAAGGCCAAGAAGGGCCGAAGGGCCTGTTTCTGTGCTGTAATGTTCTATGGGATCTAACTGAAGCCTACCAAACACCGACAGGTAAGAGTGGACTCGGAGATGTAGGTCTGGGGCTGGAGGGCACAGTTTCAGAATAGGGCAGAGATGAGGAGGGATTTCTTTAGCCGGAGGGCGGTGAGTCTGTGGAAGTACAGTGTGTTTAAAGCAGAGGCTGATAGGAGACTGGGATTCAGAGGGATGGGAAATCTGTCTTACGGTGTGAGACCGGAATCGTCAACCTGGGGAGGGAGGGAGGGCTCTGGTTTAAAGCCAATGGCCCGTCAGGCGGAGGAGCCACTCACAGTTTGGGATGTTGATGCCCGCCGGTATGCCACTCCCGGCGAACGTCAGCACGTCGAGCGAGGTGAAGTCGGGCTTCAGGAAGCGGTCCTTCTCAAACTGCTTGGGCCAGGGCAGCTCGGGCAGGAGGTGCTCGGCTGACGACACCAGCCGGGAGAACTTGGCGCTCATGTTCTTGTTGACCACGGCCACGAACCCTGGCGGGAGAGACCGGGAGGGAAAAGGGAGGTGATTAAGGTCCGAACGGCAGAGTGAGCAGAGGACACAGTTACAGGGAGAATATGGTCCCAGTCGCACGATACATTAACTTGGATTTTCAGCAAGGCTTGTGGTGACTTGCCTCAGCTACCAACAACATCACCAGTAAGACCAGCTCACTCAGAGCCAGTCTCTTGCCCCGGATCTCCACACGCCCCGCACTGCCCCCTCGGTACCCATTCACTAACAAAACATAAAATGCTGGAGGAACTCAGTGTGTCAGGCAGCATCTGTGGAGTGGAATAAATAGTCAGCACTGGGTTGAGACCCCTCATCCTGATGACTCTGACTGTGCTCCCTCCACAATGGGACTGCGTTCTCCCTGTACACACACCCCTCCAATGGGACTGCGTTCTCCCTGTACACACACCCCTCCGACGGGACTGCGTTCTCCCCGTACACACACCCCTCCGACGGGACTGCGTTCTCCCCGTACACACACCCCTCCGACGGGACTGCGTTCTCCCCGTACACACACCCCTCCAATGGGACTGCGTTCTCCCTGTACACACACCCCTCCGATGGGACTGCGTTCTCCCTGCAAACACACCCCTCCAATGGGACAGCATACTCCCTGTACACACACCCCTCCGATGGGACTGCGTTCTCCCTGTACACACACCCCTCCGATGGGACTGCGTTCTCCCTGTACACACCCCTCCGATGGGACTGCGTTCTCCCTGTACACACACCCCTCTGATGGGACTGCGTTCGCCCTGTACACACCCCTCCGACGGGACTGCGTTCTCCCCGTACACACACCCCTCCGATGGGACTGCGTTCTCCCCGTATACACACCCCTCCAATGGGACTGCGTTCTCCCTGTACACACACCCCTCCGATGGGACTGCATTCTCCCTGTAAACACACCCCTCCAATGGGACTGCGTTCTCCCTGTACACACCCCTCCGATGGGAATGCGTTCTCCCTGTACACACACCCTCCAATGGGACTGCATTCTCCCTGTACACACACCCCTCCAATGGGACTGCGTTCTCCCTGTACACACCCCTCCGACGGGACTGCGTTCTCCCCGTATACGCACCCCTCCGACGGGACTGCGTTCTCCCTGTACACACACCCCTCCAATGGGACTGCATTCTCCCTGTACACACCCCTCTGATGGGACTGCGTTCTCCCTGTACACACACCCTCCGACGGGACTGCGTTCTCCCCGTATACACACCCCTCCGATGGGACTGCGTTCTCCCTGTACACACCCCTCCGACGGGACCATGTGTTCCTTGTTACAGTACCTCACCCTGTAACAGAACTGTGTTCTCTCTGCCTGTACAAACCCCTCCTCCACCCCTGGGACTACGACGTCCACATTATTACTCAAACTTCAAAATCATTCGATCCACGAGCAGAACTAGGCCGTTCGGCCCATCGAGTCTGCGCTGGCCATCCCATCATGGCTGATTTATTAACCCTCTCAACCCCGCTCTCCTATCTCCTAGCCAGCGAGCTGAGCAGGTCAGCCACAGAGACGCAGCCATCCCGGAACGGGGCTCTCTAATTCGAGCCCCTTGGTCCCATCCTCGCCGGGGGAGGGCTCTGCAGGTGCCCACCCCCACCCACGGTAAAAACATAACCCAGTCTTCGGCCGTACCTTCAAACTCCCCTCTGGATCCATAGGGGTCCCGGTAACTTTCAATGAACCCGATGTAACTGTGGAACGAGAGAGTTAACGTCAGCTGAAACAAATCGCGCCCTCGCTGTTCAGTCCCACCTCCGTAGTGTCACGAGCAACACGCACACCCCCCCTCCCCAAACGCTGGAGGAATTCGGCAAGTCAGGCAGCAGCTCTGGAGGGAACGCCAGGGATCGACTGGACAGGCTCACCTCAGTAAGGAAAGAGTTAAGCACGATTCCTCCCTGGTGTACGCCAGGATAAAATGGAAGTCTGTAAGCTTGGGGAGGGATTGCTGTGAGTGAGTAGGCCACAGCGACGTCCTAAGGGAGGAGGGGACTCCGGCCTCGAGAGGAGAGAATGCCCGTCTGGGGAAGGTGTGATCACTCTCTCCCTAGCGGTTAGCGTAACGTTATTACAACGTCAGCGGCCCAGGTTCAATTCTCACCGCTGTCTGTGAGCGGCCGGCACGCTCTCCCCGTGGCTGTGGGAGTCTCTTCCCACGGTCCAGAGGCCAGCAGGTCGCGTGGGAGTATTAGGGCAGAGCCGGCTCGTTTGGCCGGTTATCGTACCGTGTCTCTAAATAAAACCATAACAACAGAAGGTAATTGTGCAGGTGCAGGAAAGGGAAAGTATTTGTGTGTGTGGGATTTTGAGGGAGGGGGGGAAGTGGGGGTGAGAGAGAGATGGGATGAGAGGGGGTAGAAGGGCTGAGTGTGTAGTGGGTGAGAAAGGGTGAAGGGGGGTAGAAGTTCAGGGGGTAAGGGGTGAGGGAGAAGGGGAGGGTGAGAGAGGGGGACGGTGGCAAGGGGGTGAAGAAAGAAGGTGAGAAAAGAGGAGAGAGAGGGTGGGTAGAAGGAGAGAGGCGATGAGAGAGGGGAGAGGAGAGAGAGGGAGAGAGAGAGGGGGAAAGGGGGGAGAGAGGGGGAGAGAGGGGGGGAGAGAGGGGGGAGAGGGGGAGAGAGGGGGAGAGAGGGGGGAGAAGGAGGGGTGAGAGAGGGAGGGTGAGAGAGAGGGGAGGAGGGGAAAGGAGGGGTGAGAGAGAGGGAGGGGAAGAGAGAGAGGGGAGAGAGGGGGAGAGAGGGGGGGAGAGAGGGGGGAGAGGGGGAGAAGGAGGGGTGAGAGAGGGAGGGTGAGAGGGAGGGGAGAGGGAGGAGAGAGAGGGGAGAGGGGAAAGGATGGGTGAGAGAGGGAGGGTGAGAGAGAGGGGAGGAGGGGAAAGGAGGGGTGAGAGAGAGGGAGGGGAAGAGAGAGAGGGGAGGAGGGGTGAGAGAGAGGGGAGGAGGGGTGAGAGGGAGGAGGAGAGAGAGGGGAGAGGGGAAAGGAGGGGTGAGAGAGGGAGGGTGAGAGAGTGGGGAGAGAGAGGGGAGAAGGAGGGGAAAGGAGGGGTGAGAGAGAGGAAGAGAGAGAGGGGAGAAGGAGGGGTGAGAGAGAGGGGAGAGGGGAAAGGAGGGAGGGAGCGAGAGATAGAGAAATGGCTGCATTGAAGTTTGTCGGCTTTCTGCAGAGCTCATTCAGTGGATGATGTTTGTTCATGATCCCAGTCTGGTGGATTAATGCTTCGGCAGCTCCTCCTGTGCTTGCAAATGCTGCCGAGTGGGAGAAGCACACAGAAGCAATGTTTTCACAGAGCACCAGTTTCTGTTTGGGCCTCACCTCTCGACGATGGGCCCCTCATCGCGGATCCAGTGCTTGGAGCCTTCCTTGTGAGCTTCGATGGACCCCGTGCTGAAACTCCGGGTGTAGTGGCACAGCATCTGCTCCACGTTGGGGGTGGAGGCGTAGCTCTGCGGAACAAGGGGCAGGAACGCCAGTTAGGATCAAATTTATTATCGAAGCACCAGACTCTACCCTGGGGAACCATTTCCCGGCCGCCACTCACCGGAAATACAAATGGAACACAATAAAATGAATGAAAAGCTACACACTAACAGCGACCGTGCAAAAGAGTGGGTTGGGGCCAGCGGGCCAGCGGGTTTTTGTAGACTCAGGCGACGTCTTCCAGTTCTTCCCCAAAACAACATATTCTTCTTCTCCTTCGTCTTTCTCTTCCAGGTCGTCGGGATTCTGCCAGAGTCCAGGTGGTCGGTTCTTCGCGGGCGATCGGTCTGCCTGGCCTGGAAGACCCGCGGACGAGCCGGTTCCTCACCGATTTCGCCGGGGGGGGGGGGGGGGCGGACTGAAACGTCAAGACAGCAGGCGGTGCGCCGTCGGTAGAAGGCACCTGTACTCGAGCGATCCCTCTCCCTCGATGGTGAGTGGGAGCCTGTCGGTCCTCGAGCCTGGGGGGAGGTGAGGGGGGGGGGATGAGGAAGATCGAAACATCGGAGCAGGGAGCTCCTAGTCTCCTGCTCTCATCGTCACAGGAGTGACCTCACTCTCCCTCACAGCGTGGGAGCCCGCCTGGGTTAGATGCAATTTTTGATGGGCTCCAGATTGAGGTCTCTTTGAGGGGCTTTGCCTATTGCTTGCATGGTGGGGGGGAGTCTGGGGAGGGGTGGGGTTGGTGCCTCTGCTGGCACGAGTTGGGGTGGGAGGGGGGAGTCTTTGGGGTTCTGATATTTCTATCATTCAGTTGTGACGATGTGGCAACAATGAATACAGATGTGAGAGGTTTCTTTTTATAAATAAATAAACATTTATTTAAACTCTGCTCAACAAAACATGAAAAGTAAACAAACGACTAACTTGACCGGAAGTTAGCTGCTGTACGGCAACTCGAACAGTTCTTAAAGTGGTAAATGCGAAAGTCCAAATGATTTAAACAGTCAATTAGGAGAGACTTTCCTGACGTAACAAATTCCTCGACGACGTGACGTTACTGCTGATCCCAGCCGAGATAAGCCTTGCCCGAAGGATTTACGATGAAGGAAATAAAAAACAGCTTGCAGGAACTGACCTTTTCCCTGGCGAGTAATGCTGCGCCCAACCCTTTCTGCTCTTACAATGCAGGGGCTATCTAGGATGCAGGTCACTATTGCCGGAACGAAGATCCAATAAGGTCCATCCTGTACTACCGCCGACGACACCAACTTTACTCGATCCTTCGGGTTCCCACCCTTCAACAAATCTTCACTCTCCAATACTTAAGACTTTAAAATTAAACCGAAGATACACCAAACATACCTGGCAGCGATTTTCTAAACTGCCGGCACAACGACAACGTACCTCACAGTAAGAACTAAAACTCCACTTTAAAACAAACCTGCGTCATGAAACCAAGTACGCAGCGTAACGGAGTTACGGACGTCTCAACAAAAACTCCTGCATCACAGTGCAGCTTTCCCCGCTTTATACCTGTTGGACCAGGCCATCACATGACCTCGCACTGGCGGGAAAATTACATCATGTGACCTCACACTGGCAGGGAAATTACATCATGTGACCTCACACTGGCTGGAAAATAGATCGCCCCACCATCACAAGACTATTATATCACGTTCACCAGATACTCAATTACATCATGGTCATGGGACAGTCACAAGATACCCACGGGGTATGTAACACAGTCTATGGAGTTTCCCGTTTCCAGGATGTCTGTGAAGAGTAAGAAATACAGGCTGTGTACTGTACACGTTCTCTGATATCAAATCAAACCATCTGAAAGACAACAGACTGTGAAGATTCAAACAAATAATACAGAAAACGTAAATTGTAGAGTCCTTGAAGATGAGTCCATCAGTGGTGGAAACAGTTCAGTGTTGCGGTGATTGACTTCAGCCACGTCAGCTCCGGAGCCCGATGGTTGAGGGGTGATAACTGTTCCTGACCCTGGTGGTGTGGGTCCTGAGGCTCCTGTACCTCTTTCCTGATGGTTGAGGGGGAATAACTGTTCCTGAACCTGCTGGTGTGGGTCCTGAGGCTCTTGTACCTTCTACCTGATGGTTGAGGGGTGATAACTGTTCCTGAACCTGGTGGTGTGGGTCCTGAGGCTCCTGTACCTTCTGCCTGATGGTTGAGGGGTGATAACTGTTCCTGAACCTGCTGGTGTGGGTCCTGAGGCTCTTGTACCTTCTACCTGATGGTTGAGGGGTGATAACTGTTCCTGAACCTGGTGGTGCAAGCCCTGAGGCTCCTGTACCTCCTTCCTGATGGTTGAGGGGTGATAACTGTTCCTGAACCTGGTGGTGCGTGCCCTGAGGCTCCTGTACCTCCTTCCTGATGGTTGAGGGGTGATAACTGTTCCTGAACCTGCTGGTGTGGGTCCTGAGGCTCTTGTACCTTCTACCTGATGGTTGAGGGGTGATAACTGTTCCTGAACCTGGTGGTGCAAGCCCTGAGGCTCCTGTACCTCCTTCCTGATGGTTGAGGGGTGATAACTGTTCCTGAACCTGGTGGTGCGTGCCCTGAGGCTCCTGTACCTCCTTCCTGATGGTTGAGGGGTGATAACTGTTCCTGAACCTGGTGGTGCATGCCCTGAGGCTCCTGTACCTCCTTCCTGATGGTTTAGGGGTGATAACTGTTCCTGAACCTGGTGGTGTGGGTCCTGAGGCTCCTGTACCTCCTTCCTGATGGTTGAGGGGTGATAACTGTTCCTGAACCTGGTGGTGCGTGCCCTGAGGCTCCTGTACCTCCTTCCTGATGGTTGAGGGGTGATAACTGTTCCTGAACCTGGTGGTGCGTGCCCTGAGGCTCCTGTACCTCCTTCCTGATGGTTTAGGGGTGATAACTGTTCCTGAACCTGGTGGTGTGGGTCCTGAGGCTCCTGTACCTCCTTCCTGATGGTTGAGGGGTGATAACTGTTCCTGAACCTGGTGGTGCGTGCCCTGAGGCTCCTGTACCTCCTTCCTGATGGTTGAGGGGTGATAACTGTTCCTGAACCTGGTGGTGTGAGTCCTGAGGCTCCTGTACCTTCTACCTGATGGTTGAGGGGTGATAACTGTTCCTGAACCTGGTGGTGTGGGTCCTGAGGCTCCTGTACCTCCTTCCTGATGGTTGAGGGGTGATAACTGTTCCTGAACCTGGTGGTGTGAGTCCTGAGGCTCCTGTACCTTCTACCTGATGGTTGAGGGGTGATAACTGTTCCTGAACCTGGTGGTGTGGGTCCTGAGGCTCCTGTACCTCCTTCCTGATGGTTGAGGGGTGGTAACTGCTCCTGAACCTGGTGGTGTGGGCCCTGAGGCTCCTGTACCTTCTACCTGATGGTTGAGGGGGTGGTAACTGTTCCTGAACCTGGAGGTGTGGGTCCTGAGGCTTCTGTACCTTCTACCTGATGGTTGAGGAGTAGTAACTGTTCCTGAACCTGGTGGTGCGGGTCCTGAGGCTCCTGTACCTTCTACCTGATGGCGGCAGTGAGAAGAGAGCACGGCCTGGGTGGTGGGGGTCCCTGACGATGGACGCTGCTTTCCTGCGACAGCGTTTCATGTAGATGTGCTCAGTGGGGGGGGGTTTGGGATGGGCCGGTCGGCGCCCACCTCCCTCTGTTCCTGGGCAATGGTGTTTACACGCCCGGCTGTGATGCAACCTACTGGAATGCTCGCCACCCTGCATCGAGAGAAGTTTGTCAGAATCTCTTGTCGCGTCGCATCGACGCAAACGTCCCAGAAAGCCGAGGGGCGGTTCCTTTGTGATGTCCCGGATGTGCCGACCCCAGGGGAGATCCTCTGAGGCGACGACAGCTGCTGACCACCACCCCCCCGCCTCCGATTTGAGGTCCGGCTCGTGCACATCTAGCTTCCTCCCTCTGCGGTCAGCAGCCTCCCGCTGCCCGAGTCGGCCCACGGTCGCTGACAGAGGTACCGGCTTCGGGCCCCGGTTGAAACGCACGCCGAGGCTGGGAGTGCCAAACTCCTTATTGCATTTGGCACACCGATGGCGGGCAGCGCTCACCCCCTGCACTCGGGGTGCAGGAAGCAAGAGCGAGCGGGGCTGAGAGCGCGCGAGCTCCGTGTATGCATAAAAACACACGTGCACACACCAATAACTGGTCACTGACTTCTGGTAGGCTCGTGATGCTGGAGTCAAGTCGGTCGAGACAGCTTTATCCAGCTGAAACCAGCGTTAACAAGAAGAAACCAGCTTTGACAGGCAGAAGCCAGATTAAAGTGACCAAAGCCAGTTTAAAGAAGATTGCCCTGGCCGAAACTGATCTGAAGTTGCCACGTCCACATTAAACCAGCCAAAATTGGATTTAAAGCAGCCACAACTGTATTTAACATTACAATAGTGCCAAGTTCCCCCGGGTCTGTCAATGTTCACCAACGTGCTCGCTCGCAGCTCCCGGCTTACCTTGGCCTTCTCCAGGTTTTCCACAACCTTCTTCATCAGCGGAGAATAGTCGCCCCGGGTCACTTTGAACGCCGCGCCTTCGAACTCGTATACACCGCACTTGTGGTCGGGCTCGCCCTGTGATGGGGTGTCTGCGGAGAAAGATCAAACTCAGCACGACGGAGCTGGGAACGGGCGTGGGGCATAAAGGGAGAGAGAGTCACAAACACTGGCCAAAGACAGGTCTGTCACTGTATAACACCGGGGTACAGTACCAGTGGGGACGGGTCTGTCGCTGTGTAACACCGGGGTACGGTACCGGTGGGGACGGGTCTGTCACTGTGTGACACCGGGGTACTGTACCGGTGGGAACGGGTCTGTCACTGTGGGACACCGGGGTACAGTACCAGTGGGGACGGGTCTGTCGCTGTGTAACACCGGGGTACGGTACCGGTGGGGACGGGTCTGTCACTGTGTGACACCGGGGTACTGTACCAGTGGGGACGGGTCTGTCACTGTGTAACACCAGGGTACTGTACCAGTGGGGACGGGTCTGTCACTGTGTGACACCGGGGTACGGTACCGGTGGGGACAGGTCCGTCGCTGTGTAACACCGGGGTACGGTACCGGTGGGGACAGGTCCGTCGCTGTGTAACACCGGGGTACGGTACCGGTGGGGACAGGTCCGTCGCTGTGTAACACCGGGGTACGGTACCGGTGGGGAGGGTCCGTCACTGTGTGACACCAGGGTACTGTACCGGTGGGGACGGGTCTGTCACTGTGTGACACCAGGGTACGGTACCGGTGGGGAGGGTCCGTCACTGTGTGACACCGGGGTACGGTACCGGTGGGGAGGGTCCGTCCCTGTGTGACACCGGGGTACGGTACCGGTGGGGACGGGTCTGTCACTGTGTGACACCGGGGTACGGTACCGGTGGGGACGGGTCTGTCACTGTGTGACACCGGGGTACTGTACCGGTGGGGACGGGTCTGTCACTGTGTGACACCGGGGTACGGTACCGGTGGGGACGGGCCTGTCACTGTGTAACTCCAGGGTACTGTACCGGTGGGGACGGGTCTGTCACTGTGTAACACCGGTGCACTGTACCGGTGGGGACGGGTCTGTCACTGTGTAACACCGGGGCACTGTACCGGTGGGGACAGGTCTGTCACTGTGTGACACCGGGGTACGGTACAGGTGGGGACGGGTCTGTCACTGTGTAACACCGGGGCACTGTACCGGTGGGGACGGGTCTGTCACTGTGTAACACCGGGGCACTGTACCGGTGGGGACGTGTCTGTCACTATGTGACACCGGGGTACGGTACCGGTGGGGACGGGTCTGTCACTGTATAACACCGGGGTACTGTACCGGTGGGGACGGGTCTGTCACTGTGTGACACCGGGGTACGGTACCGGTGGGGACGGGTCTGTCACTGTGTGACACCGGGGTACGGTACCGGTGGGGAGGGGTCTGTCACTGTGTAACACTGGGGTACGGTACCGGTGGGGTTGGATCCGTCACTGTGTGACACCGGGGCACTGTACCGGTGGGGACGGGTCTGTCACTGTGTAACACCGGGGTACTGTACCAGTGGGGACGGGTCTGTCACTGTATAACACCGGGGTACTGTACCGGTGGGGACGGGTCTGTCACTGTGTGACACCGGGGTACTGTACCAGTGGGGACGGGTCTGTCACTGTGTAACACCGGGGTACGGTACCGGTGGGGAGGGGTCTGTCACTATGTAACACTGGGGTACGGTACCGGTGGGGTTGGATCCGTCACTGTGTAACACCGGGGCACTGTACCGGTGGGGACGGGTCTGTCACTGTGTAACACCGGGGCACTGTACCGGTGGGGACGGGTCTGTCACTGTGTGACACCGGGGTACTGTACCAGTGGGGACGGGTCTGTCACTGTGTGACACCGGGGTACGGTACCGGTGGGGACGGGTCTGTCACTGTGTAATACCGGGGTACGGTACCGGTGGGGACGGGTCTGTCACTGTAACACCGGGGTACTGTACCGGTGGGGACGGGTCTGTCACTGTGTAACACCGGGGTACGGTACCGGTGGGGACAGGTCTGTCACTGTGTAACACCGGGGTACAGTACTGGTGGGGACGGGTCTGTCACTGTGTGACACTGGGGTACGGTACCGGTGGGGACGGGTCTGTCACTGTATAACACCGGGGTACTGTACCGGTGGGGACGGGTCTGTCACTGTGTAACGCCGGGGTACTGTACCGGTGGGGTTGGGTCACAGGGGTACTGTACCGGTGGGGACGGATCTGTCACTGTGTAACGCCGGGGTACTGTACCGGTGGGGACGGGTCTGTCACTGTGTGACACCGGGGTACAGTACCGGTGGGGTTGGGTCACAGGGGTACGGTACCGGTGGGGACGGGTCTGTCACTGTGTAACGCCGGAGTTCGGTACCGGTGGGGACGGGTCTGTCACTGTATAACACCGGGGTACTGTACCGGTGGGGACGGGTCTGTCACTGTCTGACACTGGGGTACGATACCGGTGGGGACGGGTCTGTCACTGTGTAACACCGGGGTACAGTACCGGTGGGGTTGGGTCACAGGGGTACAGTACCAGTGGGGACGGGTCCGTCACTATGTGACACTGGGGTACGATACTGGTGGGGACGGGTCTGTCACTGTGTAACACCAGGGTACGGTACCGGTGGGGACGGGTCTGTCACTGTATAACACCGGGGTACTGTACCGGTGGGGACGGGTCTGTCACTGTCTGACACTGGGGTACGATACCGGTGGGGACGGGTCTGTCACTGTGTAACACCGGGGTACGGTACCGGTGGGGACGGGTCTGTCACTGTGTAACACTGGGGTACGGTACCGGTGGGGACGGGTCTGTCACTGTGTAACACTGGGGTACGGTACCGGTGGGGATGGGTCTGTCTCTGTGTAACACCGGGGTACGGTACCGGTGGGGATGGGTCTGTCTCTGTGTAATACCGGGGTACGGTACTGGTGGGGACGGGTCTGTCTCTGTGTATCGCCGGAGTACGTTACCAGTGGGGACGGGTCCGTCACTGTGTGACACTGGGGTACGGTACCGGTGGGGACAGGTCCGTCACTGTGTAACACCGGGGTACGGTACCGGTGGGGATGGGTCTGTCGCTGTGTAACACCGGGGTACGGTACCAGTGGGGATGGGTCTGTTGCTGTGTAACACCGGGGTACAGTACTGGTGGGGATGGATCCGTCACTGTGTGACACCGGGGTACGGTACCGGTGGGGATGGGTCCGTCGCTGTGTGACACCGGGGTACTGTACCAGTGGGGACGGGTCTGTCACTGTGTGACACCGGGGTACGGTACTGGTGGGGACAGGTCCGTCGCTGTGTAACACCGGGGTACGGTACTGGTGGGGAGGGGTCTATTACTGTGTAACACCGGGGTACGGTACCGGTGGGGATGGGTCTGTCGCTGTGTAACACTGAGGTACAGTACTGGTGGGGATGGATCCGTCACTGTGTAACACCGGGGTACGGTTATGTTTGCTTCACTGAGGCAGGGAAAGAATGGTTGGATGCAGAAACCACAGTGGACAAGAGATGTGGAAGTTCTGATCAGGAGGGAGAAAGCAGCTTCGGACAGTAGGCCCATACAGAGCTCTGGAGGGCTATAGGTTGCCAAGAATAAATCCAGGAGAGCTTTGGGCCATGTCGAGGCTTTGGCGAGTCAGATTAAGGTAAAACCCTAGAGGCGGTCTAAATGCATGTGAAGACGGCCAGAGTTGGGGTGGGACTGGCCAGGATCGAATTGGAGATGTGGCCAGTCAGTGTTAGCAGTGGGGACAGGACTGGTTCTGGATAACAACAGAATATATTACTGCTGTGTGCACGCGGGTTCCTAGAAACATAGAAAATAGGTGCAGGAGTAGGCCATTTGGCCCCTCGAGCCTGCACCGCCATTCGGTATGATCATGGCTGATCATCCAACTCAGAACCCTGTACCTGCTTTCTCTCCATACCCCCTGATCCCTTTAGCCACAAGGACCGTATCTAACTTCCTCTTAAATATAGCCAATTAACCGGCCTCAACTGTTTCCTGTGGCAGAGAATTCCACAGATTCACCACTCTCTCTGTGAAGAAGTTTCTCCTCATCTCGGTCCTAAAAGGCTTCCCCTTTATCCTTAAACTGTGACCCCTCCTTCTAGACTTCCCCAGCATCAGGAACAATCTTCCTGCATCTAGCCTGTCCAATCCCTTTAGAATTTTAGAATTCCTGCTTCATAACAGGAAACAGCATTTAGCTTATCCGTCGTAAAACATTCCTTCAATTACACAGCGCTGCTCGCTGGCGGAATGATATCCAGCCCGTAATAGTTCACAAAGCTACCAGATGTTACACCTGGCGGGGTGCCGGTAGGGTGTCGCTACTGCAGCTTGAGGCGTCCGGCGGGGGGTGTCAAATACAGCACCCTCCGTAAGAAGCTTGCACGCACTCCCCGCGACCTCCCTCCCACCGCCCAAAGGCGTATCGGTTAGCGGGCCGTTGGGATTCCGCTGTTGTTAAATCAGTGGGTTGCTGGGTGCCGCGGCTCGTTGGGGCCGGAGGGTCTGCTCCGTCGCCGAGCTTTTAAAAACCTACCGTCCTTGATGACCGAGGCCAGCCTGACCTCGTAGAGAGGAGCCCCGTCCTCACCCACGGTCTTAAACAGGCGGGTGTTGTAAGCGCTGATTCGCTGGAGAAGGGAGAGAAAACCAGAGGCTCATTACATATACGTAAGCAAATTTATTATCGAAGTAGAGATCCGTCACCACTCCCGAGATCCATTTTCTTGCAGAGTTTCAAAGTAGAACAAAGAAACAACAATGAAAAACTACAATTAGTGTAGTGTTCCCATTCAGGTGTAAAAACTCTGAACTAAACACCCAGGTAAACCGTAGTCAATGAGGGCACGGTCACAGTAAGATTAACCGTTTACCTAGGTGTTTAGTTCAGAGTTTTTACACCTGAATGAGGACACGACAGTGAAAAGGCGTTGCTTCTATGATGTTCCTAGTGCGTAGAAAGAAAATTTCTCTCGCGCTGATCCTGCACACACACAAGCTCCCTCCTTCCCGTTTCTCCAAACCGCTATTTACCCACAAGACGCGGCGAAACCGGGTGTGACGTCGTCGCGTGCCGCGATACATCACAGACAACAAATTTACTTTCAACAACCTTAACTTCAACTTAGAAAATAATTACAAACGAACTACTAAAGCGAAAATGTAATAAAGGTACACAAATGCCTTAAGGGCAACACAATTAGCATTAATTGTGCTATTAAGTAATTGCAGGAGAATCAGTATTTGTCCCACCTAAACCTACTCTGCCCTATCGTTCAGGAAACCCCAGGTGACGAGAGGACCAGATGGTTTCTTCCCCCAAACCATCAGACTCCTCAATACCCAGAGTCTAGACTGACATCTACATCATTTATTATGATATTGTAATTTGTCCTCTACTCTGCCTATTGTCTTGTTTATTAATTATTCTACTGCCCTGCACCATTTTGTGCACTTTATGCAGTCCTGTGTGGGTCTGTAGTCTGGTGTAGTTTTTATGTCATTTTACGTTGTCTAGTGTAGCCTTGTGCTGTCTCACATAGTCTAGTGTAGTTTTGTGCTGCTTCATGCAGCACCAGGGTCCTGGAGGAACGTTGTTCCGTTTTTACTGCGTACTGTACCGGCAGTTTATGGTGGAAAGGACAATAAACTTGACTTGACTGCGAGAGGGGAGACTGTTGGGAGTGTTTGATGGCTCCGGGTCTGTACTCGCTGGAGTTTAGAGGAATGAAGGGGGATCTCATTGAAACCCATCGTATATTAAAAGGCCGAGATGACCAAGAACCTACCAGCCTCCAGGCGGTGTTGAACAGTTGCCCTGACTCGTCCTGGACCATAGCAACCCCCACCCCCATACCCTTCCCATACACGTACCCACACAAACTGCTCTTAACTGTTGAAATCGAACGCCCAGCCACCACTCCTGCTGGTAGTTTGTTCCCCACTCTCACCAGCTTCTGAGGCATCGAGTTCCCCTTAAATATTTCCCCCCTACGGAGATGGAGGCGGAGTTAAGATGGCGCTAAACGGCGACTCCTTTGCCTGCATCTCTGGAGACAGCTCTACTTCCATCTTTAATATCTCTACTTTTCCCTTTCAGGGTTCTTTTGAAGACCCTGACCTGGAGTTACACACTGACTTCGGTTCTTTGCGGGAATGGGACCCGCTCCCGGGGTTTCTAGACTGGCCGTTGCTCGGCATGCCGAGGGCTCGGCCTGAGAGTCCGGCTCGGATTCGGGAGCCTGAGATCACGGGGGCGATCGAGGGGCGGTGTCACGGCGGGTGACCCGTGTGTCGTCGTGGGGGGGGGGGGGGGGGGTTGGAAAGTCTACCGTGTGCCCAAAGACCCAGGACTTTTGCGATCTTCAGGCACAGAGCTCGAAAAGAAGCGACGTAACGGACTTTTAACATCGTAAACCAGCGAGTTGTTTGTTGTGTCTCCCCTCTCGCTGTGAAAATGGAGACACCTCCCTCCCTCTTATTAGGGACAGAGAGAGAGAGCCTGTGGTCTGTTGAATACCGGGTGAAACGTGAAGTCTTTGGGGTAACTGCCAGTCTGTGTCTTTGCTGTTGCTTTGCTCACGTTTGAGAGCTCAATGGCTTGCTTTTCTTTTGCTGGTGACCTGCAGGCTTACCCCTCCTTTGGTCAAGATGCATCTCCACCCCGCCAACCAAGCCCATGTATACCCCTCGTGATTTTGTATAACTCCATCAAATCTCCCCTCGTTCTCCTGCTCGACCACGGAACAAAGTCCTAACCTATTCAGACTCAAGTCCGGCAACACCCTTGTAAATCTTCTCTGCACCACTCCGATCGTACAGACATCTTTCCTGTAAGGAGGCGACCAGAACTGTACACAGTACCTCAGATTAGACCTCACCAACATCTTATACAAGTTCGACCGGTCTGACTCCCGGGGGGGGGGGGGGGAGAATGAGGTTCACTCACCTTGCTATCCAGGAATTTCTGGGCCAGCTCCGCGTCTTTCAGCTCACAGTTTCCGGAGAAGTAAGTGGTGATGCCCTAGGGGAGAGAAGGTATTCAAAGGACAGAGAGATCATTTCAACAGGCGGCATTTCCGGTTAAACTATAACCTAATGCGAGGTGACAGAACCCGGGACCCTGCAGGACCCAAATTAAAAAGACGGCGGATGCTACAGTTCTGAGCAACACACAAAAAAAAAGTGGACTAAGCGCCCTTTAGTTAAGATTAAACAGGATTGGGAGAAGGAATTCAATTTGACTTTTATATGGGAGGATTGGACGCGGATTCTGAAGCTGGTTAACTCTTCTTCGATCTGCGCTGGTCATTCACTGATTCAATTTAAAATTGTACATCGTTATTGTTTGACGAAGGAGAGACTTTCTAAAACATTTCCCAATGTTGCCAAGTATTGCGATAGATGTAAAACTGAGATAGCTACACTGACACATATGTTCTGGTCATGTTCTACATTAAAACTGTTCTGGAAGTCAGTCTTTTCGACAATTTCTAAAGCACTTAGAATCAACTTACAACCTAATAAATTGACTGCACTTCTTGGAAGATTTCCTCAGAATATCCATGGTATTTCTGCGCCTGACCCACATGTTATTGCGTCTGTTACATGGATAGCTAGGGGGGGCCATCTTGTTGAAATGGAAGGATATATCAGCTCCTACTTTGTCACAACGGTTCTCTCAAGTGATGCTGTGTCTTAGCTTGGAGAAAATTCTTAGTCGCTCATTTGCTCGTTACTATCATTTCAGTTAACTGATAGATTTCCTCCACGATCTAAGTGTAAATTTTTTTTTGATATATCTTTCTTTCTTGTTGGCGGTTCGGTGGTTATCTTTAGAAGCTTTCTGTATGACGCGCGGCTCCAGGGTTGTACCCCCAATGGGTTCTTTTTTACCCTCTCACTTTTCTTGCTTAGTAGGGTCTTTTTTTAACTCACAAAAATTTTCAATCTTTAAGATAATTTTTTGAGGCATTCTAAGCGTTGTTACTTTGATGTACCTGTGTTATTTTTGAATAATAATAACAGAAAGATTTGAAAAGAAAAAAAAACTGGAGGAACTCAGCAGGTCAGGCAGCATCGGTGGAGTGAAATGGCCAGTTGTCATTTTAAGTTGCCCTCTGAGCGAAGAAAGTTCCCCCTTAGGTTTGCTTCAAATAATTTACTTTTCACTCTAAACCTCTGAGCTTTGAAAGTTTATTTACTGAGGCACAGTGTGGAGTAGGCCCTTCCAGCCCCTCGAGCTGTGCTGCCCCGCAATCCCCCGATTTAACCCTCGCCTGACCATGGGACAATATACTGACCAGCATGTCCCGGAGGAAACCCACGCGGTCACGGGGAGAACGTACCAACTCCTCACAGACAGCGGCAGGAATTGAACCCGGGGCGCTGGCGTTGTGCCAATATGCTACTGTGTGATCAGAAACCTACGACCTCTAGTTCTAATCTCACACAGAGCGAGTTGAAAAAGCCTGCCGGTGTGGTAAAGCACTACCGTAACCCTATCCGGGCTGAGGGGAGATAGGTAACTTAAAAAGGTGGAGGGAAAGGGATGAAGCGAGAGGTGGCAGGTGAATCTGGGCGCCCGATCTCCGCAATCGCTCATTTTAAATTTTAAACAAAGATGTGGAGCATTTGGAACTAACTGTGGAGCTGAAAAACAAAGATTCAATAAAAAGACGACAAAGGTGCTGCCTTTGAAAGAAAAATGACCACCTTTATACTCGAGATAAGAGAGAAAATTCCTCATAGAAATAATCCAGTTAATAGGCTGCATAATTAAAACAATTATAACATGTGTATAATATTTAGCCAATTAAAAGTGAAAAGATCTATGTGGCTGCTATACCGCCTTCTGCCAGTAAGGGGAGACAAACACACACATGCTGTGAAAACTGCATGTTTGTTGACTAAAAAAGAATCACAGCTTTTTCTTACTGGCACGACTTCAGTTGCATTAATTCAACTCATGTATTATAAAAAGAATTTAAGAAACACAATTCCAACTTGGGTGAGGAGGGGTAATCAGCAGATAGAGGAGGGGAGGAGTAGTGACAGAGGGTGGATGATATGATGTCAGCCTGTAATCTGAAATCGACAGGGAGCACAGGATGTTGATTTTAATTATTCACGGTTCAGGGCCACAGCTTCGCTTTGAGGCCGACAGCGGACACGCGTCCCCGCCCTCAGCCACTGGCCATCAATCACCCATCTCCGATCTCGCTGACTGATCCACCATCACCGGCTGTCACCAACCCCACCCCGTTGTCCACCCATCTGAAACACCGCCACCCGTCCACGCGAGGGGGCACCTTTGGCTACGCACAGTGCCTGTGAGGGACCACCCACTAGATTAAGACAGCAGCCTGCCCGAAGCCGGTTTACCTTGGCTCCCAGTCCCAGCTGCTTCTGCCTGTCTTCGAGCGAGAACATGAGATTTCCGCACAGCCGCCAGAGCCTCTCCATCTCTTCCGGGTTCTTCTCGAAGGCTCTGCTCCGCCAAACCAAGTCCTTCAGCTTCTCCTGTGCGGCAGGGGAGGACAGACGTCAGGGAGGGGGCTACGAGAACAGATCACCGGGGGAATTCCCAACAAAACAGGGCCAGAGTGTAGAGGTACGTCGAACAAACCTGCCCCATCGTCCACTGAGGTAACAGTGAGTCCCCCCCATCTCAATCCTGGAATACGCTCAGTGGCCACTTTATTAGGTACACCTGCTCGTTAATGCAAATATCTAAGCAGCCAATCACGTGGCAGCAACTCAACGCATCAAAGCGTGCCAACAGGGTCAAGAGGCTCAATTTTGTCCAGACCTAACATCAGAACGGGGGGGAAGAAATGTGATCTGAGTGACCTTGACTGTGGAATGATTGTTGGTGCCAGATGGGGTGGTTTGAGTATCGCAGATCTCCCGGGATTTTCACGCACACCAGTCTCTAGAGTTCTCAGAAAATGGTGCGAGAAACACAAAGGCATTCAGTGAGCGGCAGTTCTGTGGGTGAAGATGCCTTGTTAATGGGAGAGGTTGGGGGAGAAGGGCCAGACTGGTTCAAGCTGACAGGAAGGTGACAGTAACTCAAATAGCCACAACAACGGGGTGCAGTGGAGCCTCCACGCCCTTCGAAGAAGAGAATTAAGCCCTTGTGAAAGCTGCAATACCTGAATCTGCCACCGACCATATCTTTTTGGCACTTCTGTGCCCCGTCCATCACAGGAAAGCTCTCCCCACCACAGGGCACAGCTCAAGCACTCTCAAGTCCCTTTGCCCCCTCTGACTTCTGAATTTTCTCCCCGTTTAGAAAATAGTCCACGCCTTTATTCTACCAACGAGCGCGACCGTACATTTCCCTACACTGTACTCCATCTGCTACCTCTTTGCCCGTTCCTGGGGCAGAAACGTGATGGAAACAGCCCACTGCATCACACGCAAAGCCCTCTCCGTCACCGAGCACGTTGATTGCGTGTGCCTTCGGGCTCCTGCACCTCCTCCCTGACGGCAGCTATGAGAACAGGGCACGTCCTGGGTGATGGGGGTCCTTGGTGCGGGATGCCACCCCACTGAGACATCGCCTCCCGAAAGCGTACTCCAGGTTGGGGAGGATACCGCCCATGATGGAGCTGGCTGAGTTTACAACTTCCTGCAGCTTTTTTTTTCAAGTTTATTCACCGGCGCCTCAAAACCAGACGGCGATGCAGCCAGTCAGAATGGTCCCTGCGGCGCAACTGCAGAAATTTGCCCGCGTCTTTGGTGACACGCCAAATCCCCTCAAACTCCTGACGAAGTACAGTCGCTGGCTTGGTAAACCCTCAAACATACCAGCCACTTGCACCTGCCCCTTGTAAGGGTGGACGTGGGAGTCACCGAGAGCTACTACACCCCGCAGTTGCCCCATATGTGCCAGCCCCTGCCAGATCAAAAGGCGGTCCTGTGCAAAAGACTTGGGCATAGCTGGGGTGTCTAGGACTTTTGCACAATACTGCACTTGACAACGTGGAGCGGAGAGGGAATCTGTAAATCTAGCGGGAGCAAAAGACGGGAATATCTTCCATCCACTCCATAATGTACTGGTTAGGCACAGGAGTACATTCAGCCGGAGACTCATTCCACCGAGATGTAACACTGAGTGTCATAGGAAGTCATTCCTGCCTGTGGCCATCAAACTTTACAACTCCTCCCTCGGAGTGTCAGACACCCTGAGCCAATAGGCTGGTCCTGGACTTATTTCCACTGGGCATAATTAACCGATTATTATTTAATTATTTATGGTTTTATTTTGCTATATTTCTACACTATTCTTGGTTGGTGTGGCTGTAACGAAACCCAATTTCCCTCGGGATCAATAAAGTCTGTCTGTCTGAATGGCGAGGGCGGAGTGTCGCGGGAGGGGTGAGGGACAGGGGGCAGAGGAGGAGTGTCAGGGTGGGGAATGAGGCCGGTACAGACACACCCAGCCCTGAGACACCAGGCAAGGTCATCTGATTCCAAACAATTGGTTTATTGACATCACAGAATGTCTCTCTGGTGCTTCCCGCCCCCTCCCCTCTCCCTTCCCCTTTTCCTCCAACAGTGATTCTACCCTCTCCCTGCCCCCTTCCCACTCTCGGTCCACAACAGAGACCCATATCAGTTCATCATCACTCACGTACGTCGTGAAATTTGTTTTGGCAGCAACACTACAGTGCAATACATAAAATTACTACAGTACTGTGCAAAAGCCCTGCTGTGTATACGTATCCGAGACTTTTGCACAGTGCTGTATCCAGGGTCTGACTGTTTCAAGCAACACACAAAATGCTGGTGGAACACAGCAGGCCAGGCAGCATCTATAGGGAGAAGTACTGTCGACGTTTCGGGCCGAGACCCTTCGTCAGCTCTCGGCCCGAAACATCGGCTGTACTTCTCGCTATAGATGCTGCCTGGCCTGCTGCGTTCCACCAGCATTTTGTGTGTGTTGTTTGAATTTCCAGCATCTGCAGATTTCCTCCTGTTTAACTGTTTCAAGACCAGACTGGCTCTGACTTACGACGTGCTCTTGAACCGAAAAGGGAGTTACACAATCGGAGTTTAAAGAGCTGACGCCTTTACCTGTGGCAAGTTAGGCACAAACTTGGTGTCTCCGAAGGATTTGTAGTTGCCCATGTTGGAATAAACTCCAGCAGCATACACGAGTAACGCCTGGAAGAGACCACAAAGATCGACCTTTAAATCATACTGCATGGTCAAAATGTCATAAGAATCACCACCTATTACAGAAGTGTGGTAGAAATGGTTAAAACTGGCGTATGATGGGATACTTGACCATTCTTGAGCAGCTCAAGTCAAGTCACTTTTATTGTCATTTCGACCATAACTGCTGGTACAATGCATAGTAAAAATGAGGCAACGTTTTTCCAGGACCATGGTGTTACATGACACAGTACAAAAACTAGGCAGAACTACATAAAAAACGACACAGAGAAAGCTACACTAGACTACAGACCTACCCAGGACTGCACAAAAACAGTGCAGGCATTACAATAAATAATAAACAGGACAATAGGGCAGTAAGGTGTCAGTCCAGGCTCTGGGTATTGAGGAGTCTGATAGCTTGGGGGAAGAAACTGTTACACAGTCTGGTCGTGAGAGCCCAATTGCTTTGGTGCCTTTTCCCAGACGGCAGGAGGGAGAAGAGTTTGTATGAGGGGTGCGTGGGGTCCTTCATAATGCTGTTTGCTTTCCGGATGCAGTGTGTAGTGTAAATGTCCGTGACGGCGGGAAGAGAGACCCCGATGATCTTTTCAGCTGACCTCGCTATCCGCTGCAGGGTCTTGCAGTCCGAGCTGG
This sequence comes from Hypanus sabinus, assembly GCF_030144855.1. NCBI lineage: Eukaryota > Metazoa > Chordata > Chondrichthyes > Myliobatiformes > Dasyatidae > Hypanus > Hypanus sabinus. The sequence goes on along the minus strand of NC_082736.1, from coordinate 30,664,996 downwards.
GCTTAAGACTGCTGATGCGTGTCGAGAATAATCCTGGATGATGAGCGCAGTACCAGAAACTCCGATTAATAAGGTACCAGGCCCCTGGAACCAGGAGGGAGGATGCATCTGGGGGTAAATTATGAGTCCCGATAACAGGAAGCAGCAAGAACTTTTACAGACTCGTGCCGAGAGATAACTGACTTGTCTTTTAAATGATTGATCATGTACTGAGTGTGGGACGCCAAAGAAAGCTATGTGAAGTTGTATGTCTTGCTGTATAAATATGAGCTCTGTACAACCTAAAAATCAGAGTTCTGGTGGCGGTGGAGACTGCTGCAGACTCTCCAGGATATCACGTCGATAAACTCTTAAAACAAAATTCAAAGTCACTCTGGGTGTTTCCATGACGAGAGTATTGTGAGCAACTTTGGGGCCCTTTGCTCAGAAAGGGTGTGTTGGCACTGGAGAGGGTCCAGAGGAGGTTCCCGAGAATGATTCTGGGCACGGAAGGGTTAATGTATGAGCAGCGTTTGATGGCTCCGGGATGAAGGGGGGGGGGGGGGGGGATCTCACTGAAACCTATCGGATATTGAAAGGCCGAGATGAGAGTGGATGTGGAGAGGATGGCTCCTATAGTGGGGGAGTCTAGGACCAGAGGACACAGATAGAGTGGATGTGGAGAGGATGTTTCCTATAGTGGGGGAGTCTAGGACCAGAGGACACAGATAGAGTGGATGTGGAGAGGATGTTTCCTATTGTGGGGGAGTCTAGGACCAGAGGACACAGATAGAGTGGATGTGGAGAGGATGTTTCCTATAGTGGGGGAGTCTAGGACCAGAGGGCACAGATGGAGTAGATGTGGAGAGGATGTTTCCTATAGTGGGGGAGTCTAGGACCAGAGGACACAGATAGAGTGGATGTGGAGAGGATGTTTCCTATAGTGGGGGAGTCTAGGACCAGAGGACACAGATAGAGTGGATGTGGAGAGGATGTTTCCTATAGTGGGGGAGTCTAGGACCAGAGGACACAGATAGAGTGGATGTGGAGAGGATGTTTCCTATAGTGGGGGAGTCTAGGACCAGAGGACACAGATGGAGTGGATGTGGAGAGGATGTTTCCTATAGTGGGGGAATCTAGGACCAGAGGACACAGATAGAGTGGATGTGGAGAGGATGTTTCCGATAGTGGGGGAGTCTAGGACCACAGATAGAGTGGATGTGGAGAGGATGTTTCCTGTATTGGGGGGAGTCTAGGACCAGAGGACACAGATAGAGTGGATGTGGAGAGGATGTTTCCGATAGTGGGGGAGTCTGGGACCAGAGGACACTGATAGAGTGGATGTGGAGAGGATGTTTCCGATAGTGGGGGAGTCTAGGACCAGAGGGCTTATAGATTCTTATAGGCATCCATTAGTCTTGTGAGACCATAGATTTGCACCTTGGAAGGTTTCCAGGGCGCAGGCCTGGGCAGGGTTGTGTGCGAGACCGGCAGTTGCCCAAGCTGCAGGCCTTCCCCTCTCCATGCCACCAATGTTGTCCAAGGGAAGGGCACTAGTACCCAAGCAGCTTGGCACCGGTGTCGTCACAGAGCAACGTGTGGTTAAGTGCCTTGCTCAAGGACACGACGCGCTGCCTCAGCCGAGGCTCGAACCAGCGACCTTCAGATCACTAGGCTGATGCCTTATCCACTAGGCCACGCGCCAACACACAGGACACAGCCTCAAAGTAGAGGGCTGTCCCTTTGCGATGGGAAATAAACCAGAGCGGTGAATCTGTGGAAGTCATTGCCACAGGCGGCTGTGGAGGCCGAGTCACTGGGTAAATTTGGTTGACAGGTTCCTGACTAGTAAGGATGCCAAGGGTTCAGGGAAGAAACCAGGAGAGTGGGGTTGAGAGGGATGGTAAGTCAGCCGTGATGGGATAGCAGAGGGCACCAGATGGGCTGAATGGCTAGGTCCTATGCCTTAACCGGAGATGTCATATTTACCGAGATACAATGCAAGAACGTGCTTTTCGATCCAGATCAGATCGTTACACAGTGCATTGAGGCAGAACAAGGTAAAACATTAACAGAATGCAGAATACGGCTGGAGAGAGAGTGCATTGTGGTTAAATAAATAAGAAACAGCGCACATAAATAGAATCAGCCTCTGATTTGTTTTCCATCTCAGCCTTTCAGCAGGCTGGGACCGATTTCCCTGGAGCGTTGGTGTGCTGACTCCCCAGTACAAGGGTCACAGCAGCTGCACGAAGGTAAACACCCAGTGATCGTGGGGCGTACAGGTGCCAACCAGACGGAGGAAAGAAAATCTGCAGGAGGCCCTGCAGGCAGAATTTCAGGCAGCTAAAGGTTTAGTCTCATTTGCCGTGGGTACATCAAGACTTCCGTGCTCCGTCCCATAGCTGTACTGAGGAGCAGGGAGCGAGTCTGTCAGTCCGGCAGGGGCAAATAGCGAGGGTGCGGGACAGGAGGCAGAGGAGGAGTGCCAGGGACGGGGCGGCGTGGGTGTAGCCGCACCCAGCCCTGAGACACCAGGCCACGTCGTTTGATTCCAAACAATTTGGTTTACTGATTATTACAGGAAGTCTATCTGGCGTTTCCTGCTCCCTTCCCCTTTCCCCCACCATGAATACAGTAACTTGGCCTCCACGGCCATCTGTGGCAACTAATTTCACAGACTCAACACTCTCTGGATCAAGAAATTCCTCATCTCTGTTCTAAAAAAAGGTCCTTCTATTCTGAGGCTGTGCTGTCTGGTCCTAGACTCCCCCACTATAGGAAACATCCTCTCCACACCCACACTATCTGTGTCCTCTGGTCGTAGACTCCCCCACTACAGGAAACATGCTCTCCACATCCACTCTATCTGTGTCCTCTGGTCCTAGACATCCCACTGTAGGAAACATCCTCTCCACATCCACTCTATCTGTGTCCTCTGGTCCTAGACTCCCCCACTATAGAAAACATCCTCTCCATATCCACTCTATCTGTGTCCTCTGGTCCTAGACTCCCCCACTATAGGAAACATCCTCTCCACATCCACTCTATCTGTGTCCTCTGGTCCGAGACTCCCCCACTATAGGAAACATCCTCTCCACATCCACTCTATCTGTGCCATCTGGTCCTAGACTCCCCCACTATAGGAAACATCCTCTCAACATCCACTCTATCTGTGCCATCTGGTCCTAGTCTCCCCCACTATAGGAAACATCCTCTCCACATCCACTATCAGTGCCCTCTGGTCCCAGACTCCCCACTATAGGAAACATCCTCTCCACATCCACTCTATCTGTGTCCTCTGGTCCTAGACTCCCCCACTATAGGAAACATCCTCTCCACATCCACACTATCTGTGTCCTCTGGTCCTAGACTCCTCCACTATAGGAAACATCCTCTCCACATCCACTCTATCTGTGTCCTCTGGTCCTAGACTCCCCCACTATAGGAAACATCCTCTCAACATCCACTCTATCTGTGTCCTCTGGTCCTAGACTCCCCCACTATAGGAAACATCCTCTCCACATCCACTCTAACCAGACCCTCCAATGTTCCCATAGCCGAATGTCCGGACTAACTCCAGACAAGCCCCCAGCAGGAAGAAGCAGGCCGAAGGCAAGGAGCTCTAGCCATGGTGCCCGAGGAGTTAATTTCTTTCAGAAGCTTTGTGCCGAGTCCCAATTGTGATCCTGAAACCAGAGGAGGAACTAGCGGAAGAGTGGTTTCGCTTCGGAGAGCAGGGTGGGGCGTAACAAGCCCTGGCAACGAGCCCGCAGGGTCGATGCAAAGGAGAGGCTAAGTGAAACTTAAGATTTATATTTAAGATCCAACAGTCAATGACTATTTCAGAGAGTGCTCAGGTTACCCTAAGCGAGGCTGGGTTGTGCGTGTTCTGAAATACGATAGGTAGGTCTGGCAGCCATTGAGCTCTCCTGCACCATAGCGGTCTGTGATGAAACCCTGTGGTACTATGACCCGGCGACCCAGGTTCAATTCCCACCACAGACGACAGCAAGGTCAATCTCCCTGGGACCGTGTGTGGGTTTCCTCCCACGCCCCGAAGGCGTACAAGTTAGGGTTAAGCACGCCGTGAGATCACTACGTTGGCAAATCGTGCAGAGGGCGCGGAGGGTCTGCCCAGCGATACGGATAGAGTGCGGGCAAGGGTCTGGCCGCTGGGGTACAATGGCGGCAAATGAGAGGTCACCCACTGAAAAGTAGAGGATCGGACTATCATGTAAACGGCAAAAGATTTGCAACACGCAGAGGAATTTTGGACTGCTCGTGTCCGAATCGCAAAATGGCTGGTCTGCAGGTGATCGAGCAGCCCTCCATTGCTAGAGGGACTGAACTTAAGAGCGGGGGGAGTGGGTTACGCTGTAACTATGCAGGGCGAGGCCACACCTGGAGTCCCGTCTTCTTACTAGGGGAGAGGTACGCTGGCTTTGGAGGTATTGTGGAGGAGCGGGTTCAACAGCTTGTTTCCGGAGATGGGGAGGGTCAACCTCTGAGGAGAGGTCACGTCTGCCAGGACTGCGCTCACTGGAATTCAGGGGAACGAGAGGGGATTTCACGAAAGGGAAAGATGAGATAGAGGCAGGAAAGTTCTTTCCACTGGTAGTTGAGACTAGAACGAGGGGACATCGCCTCAAAGTTTGGGGAACAGACTTAGGTTGGAGATGAGGAGGAACTGCTTTTCCCCAGAGAGTGATGAATCAGTTGAGCTCGCTGCCCAGGGAAGCCATACAGACCACCGATTACATTTAGAGCACTGTTAAGACAGATTAAGGGGTTGTGATTTAGGCAGGGAGGTAGGCCAAGTCCAGATCAGCCACGATCTTAATGAACAGCGGAAGAGGCTGACTCTGGCTCCTGGTTCTCGTGGGACTGACTGCAATCCACACCCCCTGGTACAGCTCTCCCCAGATCGAGGAACACGTAACGTGGGGCAATATCTCAGACAGGCGACATCCCCCATCACAGAACATCCCCCCCACCCCACGATCCGGGCCGTGCCCTCGGGCAGGAGGTCCAGGGGGCCTGAGGAGCCTCACCTCGGAGTCCGACAGCCGCTTCCTCCCCACTCCCATCGGGTTCTCGAACCTAACTCTACCTGGGACTGGAACTCCTTCTCCCCCTCGCTCGCGTGCTACTCTGCTCAGTCTGTCAGGCAAGCTACCGTCGTTTATTTAGGTCTGCGGCGTTAACTTGCGTTTCTCGTATTAAGAGTCAAGTGCATTATCGGTGACGTGTGACCAGAGGTCATGGGGTTAAGGGTGAGAGGTGAGGAGTTCAAGGGTAACGTGAGGGGAGACCTCTTCACTCGGGAGGGCGGTGAGAGTGTGGGACGCGCCGCCAGCACAAGAGGTGCACGCGAGCTCGATCTCGACGTTGAAGAGGAGTTTGGATAGGTACGAGGATGGTAGGGGTATGGAGGGTCGATGGGAGCAGGCAGTTTAAATGGTTCAGCAGGGACTAGATGGGCCAAAGGGCCTGTTTCTGCGCTGGACTTTTCTACGACTCTGTAAAATTTGTCGTTTTGTGGCAGCAGTACAACAAATCAGAAAGATAAATGCCATGAAGTAAAAAACGAGTAAGGGACACAGAACGCTGGAGGAACTCAGCAGGTCGGGCAGCATCTGTGGAGAGGACGCTGAGGACCGACCCTGCCCACCTCCTTGTCGTAGGGTCTGGAGGCTCGCGTGCCTCAGTGACCCGGACAGCCATGTCGGCTGGAGTCAGGGGCCCTGTGCTTTGGCTCTTGGTAGGGTCACCCATGCCAAACAGGTCAAAGGGTAGAGGTCAGACCGAGAGTGGTCCACTAGTCCTCCAGGTTCAGGGGTTCAGCTCAGGGCTAACAAACCCTGAGTGGTGAATCGAAATTGAAAGGTGAATCTTTCTCCATCGGAGTGTGACGGTGTTCCTGAGCCTCCACCCGGGACTCGAGTGACTGACGGTGGTGGAAACCGAGAGGAAGCTACTGACACGATGAAGGAAGCCCAGAACACTGTGAGAGGTGGAGGGCCTTCATCACTGCCCCGAATGCCCCGAACGCCAGCGGGGTAATGGGTATTGAGTAAGTATTTCGGGCCGAGACCCTCATCGGGGGGGGGGGGGGGGTGCAGAAACCAGAATAAGAGGGTGGGGGGGGAGGGGGAAGGATTATAAACTGGCCAGTGATGGGCGAGGGGAAAGACGGGCGGATGGGAGGGGTGGGATGAAGTGAGAAGCTGGGAGGCGATTGGTGGGAAAAGGGGTAAAGAGCTGAAGAAAAAGGAATTGGATAGGAGAGTCGGCCAAGGGAGGAGGGGAGCCAGAGGGGCTGATGAGGAGAGGAGCAGGGGGGTGAGGGTGGATCTGGAATGGGGAATGGAAAATGAGAGGGGGGGGGGGTGTGGATAAATTACCAGAAGTTAGGAAATCGATAACCAGGTGGTGTAGACAAGTCCGCGGACCCGTTACGTTCTGCTGCCACAGAGAAGCTGATTTCCGTGTCAGTTACACCCACAGGAATGAACTGGAACAAAGTTTCAACGTCAATCAGTCAAAGAGGAGCTGGGAAGATCGTCCTGATACCTGGAGCCAACAAGCCAGGCCAGTGAACCAACCAATCTCCCTGCTGCCAGCCGGGGTGCTTTGCGTGAAAATCTCCAGAGACCGTGGTTTGGCTCTGGTGGGAAGTTAACCGTGATTCCAAATGGAAGTCCGCCTGGTAAAGTGGTGTCAGCCCGCCAGGGGGCTGTTTTGAGAAGGGACGCGAGAACCAGTCCACGGCGGTGTTTTTTGTGACGGTCGTACCCTGGGTAAATGGCGAGAAACGTTTCTGTCCTGGGGAAGTGAGATCATTGCTTGGGACTGCAATGAATGGGTAGGTACTGTCGTCAGGGGTGTGGGAGGGTATGAGGTGCGGCACTTTCCTCCTTCCAGCGGAGTTGTGTGTTAGGCCGGGGGGTGTGCAGTAGATGGAGAAGATAGGGACGAGTGGGTCGAGAGTTAAGAGGGAGGGTGAAGAGGAAGGAGGGAGAGGGGGAAGAGGGGTCAGGGGGCAGAGGGAGGAGGGGGTTGCATAGGGAGAGTGGCGCAGAGGGAGGGGGATGTCAGAGAAGGGGTGAAAAGGGAGAGTGTGCGGAGGGAAGAAAGGAGGGAGGAGGGGAGGGATGGGTGTGGGAGGGGGGAGGAGGGAGGGGGCAAAGAGGAGAAGGGAAGGGTGAGGTAGAGGGGGAGGGTGGGTGGGTGAGTAGGGTGAGGGGCGGCAGGGATGAGGAGGGAGAGAGGGCAGGAGGAGGGGGAGGGGTGGGTGGGGAGGGGAAGGGCGAGGGTGAGTAAGGCGGGGCAGAGTGCGAAGGGGGCAGGGCAAGGGGGCAGGGGTCAGAGGGAGTGAGGGGTCAGAGGGGGCGAGGGAGCAGGGGTCAGAGGCAGGGGGAGGAGGGCGAGGAGATGGAGGGGGAGGAGGGCGAGGGGATGGAGGGTGTAGGGGGAGGAGGGTGGAGGGAGGGGATAGGGGCCTGTGTCAGAGTCTGTTATCATTCCACAGATCAGCTTGCTTGGTGGGCAAATATTATTTTCATTCCCGCACTGCCATTTCTTTAGACATTTATCTTTCTTTCTGCATTGCATTTATGCTCATCCGAATAAAATATTTTCCTGTAGTTTAACCCGTGATCAGCACCTCCCAGTTCTTTCGCAAATGCCCTGACCTGAATCACAAAAGAACACAAGACGAACATTAAAATAATTTTCCTTGCGACCCTGAACAAGGTTCACAGGTAAACGCTTGGGTAAATAACTGATGAAATCTCTGAGGCTTTGTTAGGCACGTTCCCCCTTATTGGACATGAAATTCCACCGAACTCGCCCGGCAAGGTACACACCCTCGCTGATGCATCTTACAGGCAAGAGGGCGATATGTGGGAGGCTGGGTTTCTGTTGGACGTGTTGAGGGTGGAGAGGGAGGGAGACCGGTCTGAAACCGGTGCCAAGGAGCAGGGCGGGGCAGAGGAACAAAAACTCCGGCCGAAACCAGAAAGTGACAAAGTTCGCTCTGCGCACCTCCCCGCGACGCTCCAGGCTCCCGGGGACAAGACGGGTGCCGGTCGCCGTGCCAGGGTCTCTGCCAGAGATCGTCTGAGCATCCGGGAGGCAGGACAAGCAGACACACGTCCCCGGGTGTGCTGGCCGTTTCAGCGGACGACGCAGTTCTCCGCACCCCTCGACGTAAACGAGAGGGATAAATCTGAAAATGGGTCGGGATCGCAGACTTGAGTTAATCGGGGGTGGCGGGGAAACAGCTGCGGATGTAAAGGCTCGCTTCGGCCTCCAGACCGCGTGGTTGCTACCGGACCGTCTAAGCGGCCCCAGACCCCCTCCCGTCCGGGTGGGGAGTGCCAGAACCCGCTGGCTGTCAGCCGCAGCGATCCCGACTTCCGGTGCTGTCCGCGCGGAGTCCGCACGCAATCCCTCCTCGTCGCTATTCCGTGCGATTCTGATCGGGCCTGCGGGCAGACGAACGGCGCAGCGCCAAACTGAACCGAACTAAACATTCCTGGTCTGTTTCGATGACGCTATGGTTCGATGGTTAATAGTTTTTTTTTGCCCACGTTGGGTGTTTCTTCTTCTTACACCGTTAAAATATAGGAGAAGTAGGCCATTCAGCCCATCAAGTTTGCTCCGCCATTCAGTCACTGATCCAATTCTTCCAGTGATCCCCACTCCCCTGCCTTCACTGTTTCTATTTCAGCCATTCACTGTGATCATAGCTGATCATCCACAATCAGTACCCCATTCCTGCCCTCTCCCCATATCCCTTGACCCCACTATCTTTAAGAGCTCTATCTAACTCTCTCTTGAATGCATCCAGAGAATTGGCCTCCACTGCCTTCTGAGGCAGAGCATTCCACAGATCCACCACTCTCTGGGTGAAAAAGTTTTTCCTCAGCTCCGTTCTAAATGTCCTACCCCTTATTCTTAAACTGTGGCCTCTAGTTCTGGACTCGCCCATCAGCGGGAACATGCTTCCTGCCTCCATCTTGTCCAATCCCTTAATAATCTTATACGTTTCAATCAGATCCCCTCCCATCCTTCTAAATTCCAGTGTATACAAGCCCAGTCACTCAATCTTTCAACATATGACAGTCCCGCCATCCCGGGAATTAACCTCATGAACCTACGCTCAATAGCAAGAATATCCTTCCTCAAATTTGGAGACCAAAACTGCACACAATACTCCAGGTGTGGTCTCACCAGGACCCTGTACAGCTGCAGAAGGACCTCTTTGCTCCTATACTCAACTCCCCTGGTTATAAAGGCCAGCATGCCATTAGCTTTCTTCACCGCCTGCTGTACCTGCATGCTTGCTTTCAGTGACTCCTGGCTGTCCGTGGGGAAGGCGAATCTCCTAGTTGTACACTGTGTGCGTACTTTGATAATCAATGTACTTCGAATCTTTTTTTGACCACGCGGGCTCCCTCCCTCCTTCACAAAGGCACGTGGGCTGCTGCGAGTTGCCCCTGGTGTGAGGGTGAGGAGGATAAAGAGAGGGAGGGGGTAGTGCGCAGAGAGTAAAATGGATTAACCGCATTAATGTGGGATTAAAGTAAGCAGGTGGTTCAGGGTCAGCATGGATTCAGTGGGCCGAAGGGCCTGTGTCTAAACAGTATGGCTCTATGATTGCCACGATCTGATATCCCATCTTCCTTGCAAAAGTATTTTCACTCCAGCGAGATAATGGGCCTCATTTTAACGTGGCACGTCTCGGCACTCCCTGGGTCGGAGAGTGGGGCCATCGGACTTTACCGATTCCCGGAACAGGGCATGGGAAGCCCCCAGGTACGAGCGGTGCAAACCTCCCCCTGAGGGAGCGAGGGGAAGGGGCAAAAATGAGGATCAGGTTTATCGCCACTGATACATGAGGTAACATTTGTCGTTCTGCAAAGAGATGACAAAAATACTGTCTGTGGGCTTATGCTCGAAAACCTGACGGAGGGGAAGAGGCTGCTCCTGATTAAGAAATGGCGAGAGAGAAAAGAAGGAGTGACACAGTGAGACAGACAGAGGCAGGAAGTGTATGACAGTCAATCCACGGCCTCCTCTACTGTCGAGACGAAGCCACACTCGGGTTGGAGGAGCAACACCTTATATTCTGTCTGTGTAGCCTCCAACCAGATGGCAGGAACATTGACATCTCTAACTTCAGTTAATGCCCCTCCTCCTCTTCTTACTCCATCCCTATTTTTCTCTCTCTCACAACCACTCCTTGCCTGTTCTCCATCTTCCACTGGTGCTCCCCTCCCCTTTTCTCTCTTCCTCGGCCTTCCGTCCCATGTATCCCCTTTGGCCAGTCGACTTCCCAGCTCCTGGCTTCATCACTCCCCTCCCCCATCCCCGTCTTCTCCTATCATTTCCGGTCTCCCCCCACCCCCTCTCTAATCTCTTATTAGCTCTTCTTTCCCCCGTTAGCCCTGACAAAGGGTCTCGGCCCGAAACGTCGACGGCGCCTCTCCCCATAGATGCCGCCTGGCCTGCTGTGTTCCACCAGCATTTTGTGTCTGTTGCCAGAGACAGAGAGAGGGACCGAGAAAGCAGCGCGGGGGGTACCTGGTACTCCTCGGAGGTCATGCCCAGCGCCACGGCCGTTTCCTGCAGCTCGTTGAGGGGCTGGGCTTTGAACAGCTTCTGGAGCAGGACGTAGATGGTGGGGGACTCCGGGGAAGTCTGCAGCAGCACCATGAGGCCTCCGTACCAGGAGGCACGTGAGATGTAGTGGGCATACAGCTTCTCCTCCTTCGAGAGCAGCTGGAAGGCGTCCCGACAGTCGAGCAGCGAGATGCCGACGTCATTGGGCAAAATATACTGGGAGTCCACCATCTTGTCTCGACCTATGAAGGCAAACCTGAGGTATAAATACAAACAGAGCTGATTAAATTCAACAGGGAAAAAAAAGGGACATTTTATTTTTTAATTTTATTTTGGGATACAGCATGGTGAAAGGCCCTACTGGCTCAACGAGCCTGTGCCACCCGATTACGCCCATGTCACTAATGAAACTCTCTTCTCACGGCTGCCATTAGGAAGGAGGTATAGGGGCCTCAGGACACATAACACAAGGTTCAGGAACAGTTATCACCCCTCAACCATCAGGAAGGAGGTACAGGAGCCTCAGGTCCCACACCACCAGGTTCAGGAACAGTTATCGCCCCTCAACCATCAGGAAGGAGGTACAGGAGCCTCAGGACTCGCACCACCAGGTTCAGGTACAGTTACCACCACTCAACCATCAGGAAGGAGGTACGGGAGCCTCAGGTCCCACACCACCAGGTTCAGGAACAGTTATCACCCCTCGACCATCAGGAAGGAGGTATGGGAGCCTCAGGTCCCACACCACCAGGTTCAGGAACAGTTATCGCCCCTCAACCATCAGGAAGGAGATACAGGAGCCTCAGGTCCCACACCACCAGGTTCAGGAACAGTTATCGCCCCTCAACCATCAGGAAGGAGGTACAGGAGCCTCAGGTCCCACATCACCAGGTTCAGGAACAGTTATCACCCCTCAACCATCAGGAAGGAGATACAGGAGCCTCAGGTCCCACACCACCAGGTTCAGGAACAGTTATCACCTCTCAACCATCAGGAAGGAGGTACAGGAGCAGGAATCGAACCCTGAATGGTGGTGCTGTAAAGCGCGAGGCCGACCACCAGGCTGCCGAGTGCGCCCCGTTGAACGCGACAGCGCAGGAACTCGGACTGCCGGCGTAACCGCGGTAGAGATCCGCTCGTTCATCGGGCGCGTGTGGAAACACACGCGGTGGGATGCGTCACTGGCGCCGACACCCCGCACCACCGAGGGGTCAGCTCGCAAGCGTTGCCGCTCGCTCTGGCGCCAACACAGCCCACCCACGATACAGAACTCGACGAGCGACAAGCCAATGCCAAAACAACCCCCTTTCCTCCTCTCAGAAAGCAGTAAAAGCCTCCCTATCACGAGGATATGCAAACCTCCCTACCACATTAAGGTGGTCACTGGTTAAAGGGCTCCCACGCCTCCACCGTCCCCTCCAAGCTGCCCAGGCACGCAGCCGCACAGTAACTGAAATGCTCCCCAGCACATACCCTTTATTAAACACAAAGCGCACTGCAGATGCTGTGGTCAAATCAAGACGTACAAACAAGCTGGATGAACTCAGCAGGTCAGGCAGCATCCGTTGAAAGGAGCAGTCGACCTTTCTGGTCGAGACCCTTCGTCAGGACTAAGGGGGGCGCTAGGGGGAATCAGGAACACCTTCAGGAATAGCGGGATCGCTCGAGTCGAGGATGGTTTCCGCCTCCGGGAGCTGTCCGCTCTGCTCCCGTATCTTAGCGGCTGCGTAAGTCCAGCATCGACAAAGAGCTGATTGTGGGCTTCAGGAAGGGCAAGACGAAGGAACACGGCTGAACAGCAAATCATGAATACCCCAACACTAATCCCTCGTACCTACACCATGTCCACATCCCTCCATCCTCCTCACACCCATGTGCCCATCCGAACGTCTCCTAAAAGCCTCTCATGTACCACCCCACCAGGCAGGGCATTCTAGGTGTCCACCACTCTCTGAAGAAAATAACTTGCCCTTCACATCCCCCTTTAACCTACCCCTCTCTTCCTTTCAATGCAATGCATGAATTAGACATCGTAGAGGGATCAGAAGTGGAGAGGGTGAGCAGCTTCAAGTTCCTGGGTGTCGAGATCTCTGAGGATCTAACCTGGCCCCAACATATCAATGTCGTTATAGAGAAGGCAAGACAGCAGCTGTACTTTATTAGGAGTTTGAAGAGGTTTGGTATGCCCACAAATACACTCAAAAACCTCTATAGATGTACCATGGAGAGCATTCTGACAGGCTGCATCACTGTCTGGTATTGGGGATGGTGGGGGCTACTGCACAGGACCGAAAGAAGCTGCAGAGGGTTGTAAATCTAGTCAGCTCCATCTTGGGTACAAAGTACCCAGGACATCTTCAGGGAGCGGTGTCTCAGAAAAGCAGCATCCATTATTAAGGAGCTCCAGCACCCAGGGCATGCCCTTTTCTCATTGTTACCATCAGGGAGGAGGTACAGGAGCCTGAAGACACACACTCAATGATTCAGGAACAGCTTCTTCCCCTCTGCCATCAGGGAGGAGGTACAGGAGCCTGAAGGCACACACTCAATGATTCAGGAACAGCTTCTTCCCCTCTGCCATCAGGGACAGGGTACAGGAGCCTGAAGACACACACTCAATGATTCAGGAACAGCTTCTTCCCCTCTGCCATCAGGGAGGAGGTACAGGAGCCTGAAGACACACACTCAACGATTCAGGATCAGCTTCTTCCCCTCTGCCATCAGGGAGGGGGTACAGGAGCCTGAAGACACACACTCAGCGATTCAGGAACAGCTTCTCCCCCTCTGCCATCAGGGAGGAGGTACAGGAGCCTGAAGACACACACTCAGTGATTCAGGAACAGCTTCTTCCCCTCTGCCATCAGGGAGGAGGTACAGGAGCCTGAAGACACACACTCAGCGATTCACTAACAGCTTCTTCCCCTCTGCCATCCGATTCCTAAATAGCCACTACCTCACTTTTTCCCATCTATATAACTTCAGCTTTTTGCATGATTTTTAATCTATACGCACACTGTAACTGATTTAGTTATTCATTAATTATTATTTTAGTTATCTTTTATATTGTGTCTTGACATTGAACTGCTGGCTCAGGTAACAAATTTCAGGACGCATGCCTGGAGATATTAAACCCGGATTCAGATTCTCTGCCGCTTTCCCTTGATGGAGAAGCCCCGTGGGTGAATTTGTCTTAACGTGGTGGAGGCTGATAAGACGGGGCAGCCACCACATGGCCCCCGACAGATCGGGGGAGGACAAAACACCAGACAGCCTGCATACAAAATGCCGGAGGAGGTCAGGAGCCCTTCACCTTCCGCCCCAGCTCCCGGTTGGATCTCTCCCCCCAGGGGGCTGAGCCTGCACGATGCTGGGACCTCCGGCTCAAAGGGGCCCTGAACCCCAGAATCGAGACTGGTATTTTCTGTCTCGGACCAGGCACCCCCCGAAGTCCCGCTTCCTAGCCCACTGAGGGGGCAGCGTGTCCTAACAGGCCTGTCCGACCCGAGTGAGGGCCGCCCGGCCGGTTAAATCCGAGCCGGGGCCCCCGGCCGAAAGGAAACTCACCTCCCCGCTTCATTCATCCACCGGCTCCGGCCTCCCTCCGGTGGAGGCGGGGGCAACTCCTCTCCCCGCCCCCTCCACCAATAGCGCGCCGGAGCGACCGACTGACTCCTCAGCCGACCAACCGCGGGCCGGGGCTGACATGATTGACGTTGCCTACCCCCTCCCCCCAAATCTGTGTGGGGGAGAGAGAGACGTCCGGGCCACCCCGAGTTTAAAACATCACGTGCTGCCGGCCCATACGAGAAAGCCGTTTCCTGAGAGTGTGAAAATAACACGTTAGGAAATCGATTGAATAATAGTTAGGGGGAAAAATAATAATACAACGATTCCTGGCCTGGCGGAACGGCGCCGTATTGATTGACATCCGTCTTGATCAATCAGAGAGAGGAAGGAAATGATTGACTTTAACATCAACCAATCAAACAGGGAAACGGAATCCTAATCCAGTCCGGCTATTTTTAGAAAGTGTGGGATTTATATTCGGCATGAACAATAACTAATATCGTGAAGTAGATAAATAAATATTGCAAACTAAATGTTTATTTTATAACCTTAATTGTATCTCACTCGACGATGTTGGACACCGTTAACGACAAGTGCAATAGCCGGTTGTCCGAGGGAAGCATTAGGCCCGGACGCAATCCGTGTGAAAGGAGTCCGTCGGCTCAGCGGTCCGGGTGACCACTGAAGGAAGGTCGATGGCAGCCCCGGGGACCAGCGAGGCGGCCGCTCCTGCTCGCCGATCGTTCCGCGACTGCTGGGGCTGCCGGGTGGTGTGTGGGGGCGGCCTGGTGGCGGCCAGCGGCTACGTTTATGCCTCGGCCCGCAGGGTGCTGCAGAAAGGGGGACCGACCCAGATGGGCACCGTGGGCCAGATCGTCTTCGCCCTGAGTGAGTCCGGAGGGCGCAGACAGACCCTGCCTTCTTCTCCCTCTGCCCCCCACCCCCGTCTGGACAACTATAACCTCCTTACCTTCCCCACCCCTATACAACCATAAAAGATGTTATATAAAATCTAGTAAAGGTCTAACTAAATTGAGCTCAAGGGGCCCACACATTATGAGCGACACGCACAAGATTCTGGAGGAACTCAGCAGGTCGAGCAGCGTCCACGGAGGGGGAATAAACAGTCAGCGTTTTGGGCCAACATCCCCCCCCCCCCACCGGGCCTGGAAAGGAAAGGGGGCAGCATTCAGAACGAGAAGGAATTGGATAGGAGAAAGGGAAGGAGGTGATAGGCGAGGAATGAGGAGAAAGTGTGAAGGGAGCCGGAGTGGGGAATGGAAAGAGAGAAGGTTGGGGGGGGGGGTGCGGAGGGAGAAAGTACTGGAAGTTGCTGAAACTGATGTTCATGTCATCAGGCTATAGGCTGCCCCGACAGAATGTGAGGTGCTGCTTCTCCAACCTCATCGTGGCAATAGAACGAGGCACGGACTGAGCTGTTGGAAATGGGAAGTAGAATTAAGAAGGGTGGCCACCACGAAATCCCTCTTTTTTGTGGTACTCAACAAAACAGCCCATTCCTCTCCGTAGACGCTGCCCGACCTGCTGAGTTCCTCCAGCGCTTTGTGCGTGTTGCTTCACGTTGCCAGCATTTGCAGGACCCCTAGCGCCTGCACATTTTGATTCTACGACTTTTGACATGCTTCTCTTTCTCTCGTGGCAGGTCTGCTATCTTTGGGTCTGGTAGTCATAGCCGATCCTGTCGACAAGTCTCACCCAAAGTATAGAGGAGCACCAGGACCACAAAGCAACCGTCCAGCTGAATCTTGACTGACCTCCTTGCTTCAGCATCAAAGGGAAAGTCTGGACACTTCTCTGGAAAAATTTCTCTTGGGGAGGGGGTGGGTGAAAAAAAGAACTCTTTCACACCACGGAAAGAACTTATTTTCTAAAGGGCTGAGGTGCCCAGATGTGTCGGGGTGGGGTGATGTGCTAACTTGAAGTAAATCTTTTAATTTTACTTACCATATAGAGTTGTCTGCAACCAATTTCATGAGTGTGCTACTAAAGATAGAACTTAAAGGAATATCACCTCTGTACCTAATAGAGCACTAGTGTTTCCATAGCTGAAGAAACCTATTGGGAGTTGCAGTGTAAATGCTATGTCGTAGGTTCATGAACTCAGCCTTAATTTGAGTTCTCCATGGTTCTGAGTGGTATTCAATCAGCATCGTGTGTGCTTGTGTTAATCAAGGGTTCTGTACACGTTCAGCATTGTAAACATGCCATGGAGTTTGCCCGTCAAAGAAATTAAACATCATGGTGACTTACTGGAAATTAGCTGGTTGCCTTCTTAAGCCCATCATCCCTATTGAGGCAAAATCTGCCGGCAGCCATCTGCCAGGGTCCTCACTGTCCTGGGCAGTCTTTCACGTTGTCCCCCATTGTCGACGATCCTTCCTCTCCCAGGGATGAGTGTTTCTGCAGCTCTGGGTTTTTACAGAAAGGGGTTGCTAGCCCCCCATGCCCAGCAAGAGAAGCGGGCCGTCCACGGTGGAGTTAGATTAGCAGGTTTGTTAAATATCTTCTGTCCCAGACCTCTTGCTTCCAAGTCTGTACCGTCAACCCAAGAGGTCGCACGTGCATCGAAACATACAGGGAAACCCGTCTGCGTCACCGCACCCACGACTCGCTAACCCTAACCCGTACGTCTTTGGAGCGTGGGAGGAAACCGAAAGGTGCCCGCATTCGTGGGGAAGAACTCAGAGACGGCAATCGAAACCCCAGTCGGTGACCGCCGGCCCTGTGACGAGATTCCACTAACTACTACGCTACAGTGTCAACTCCCTCCAAGACTCCACAGACACATCTCCAAGTTCTGTACGATCCAGAGCTTGTTTCTTCATGGTTGGGTCCAAATCCCGGTGTTCCGAGCACACCATCGGGGGCAGAACTGCTGTACTTCAAGGAGAAGGCCCATTTTAACCCTCTCACTGGCACCCATGTCCTGAGTTGACACGTAGTGCTGAGTGCCAGAGTTGCCCAGGACTCAGCATCGATTCGATATTCCGGCTAAAGATGGCGCTGGTGAAGCCAACAAAACTATAACTTGCTGTATAAGCACACTTTCTCTCAAATACAATCACTGCAGTCAATACCCCATAACTTCCCTTCGGAATCGAGCTTTTGAACTGCCTGTAGGACTTGGCATTTTTGTGGTGCGAACTGAAATCTTGAGGGTTCTTGACCGATTTAAGTGCCGGGCAGAATCAAGGCAGAACTCGACCATAAGACATAGGAGCAGAACTAGGCCATTCAGCCCATCGAGTTCCATCAACCCCACTCAACCCCATACACCTGCCTTCTCACCATATCCTTTGATGCCCTGACCAGAAAACAATCAACTTCCACCTGAAATATACCCACCGACTTGGCCTCCACTGCAGTCTGTGGCAGAGCATTCCACACAGATTCACCGCTCTGCCTACTCCTTAGCTCTGTTCTTACCGTCAACGTACGGTAGGTTTCAATGAGATCACCCACACACCCCCAATTCTTCTAAATTAGTGAGTGCAGACCCAAAGCTGCCAAACATTCCTCATATGTTAATCCCTTTATTCCCAGAATCGTCGTGAACCTCCTCTGGACTCTCTCCAATGACAACTTGTCCTTTCTGAGATATGGGGCCCAGAACTGTTGACAATACTCTTCAGTGCGGCCTGCAGCATTACCTCCCTGCTCTTATATTCTACTCCCCTTGAAATAAATGCCAACATTGCATTTGCCTTCTTTACCACAGACTCAACCTGTAAATTAACCTTACGGGAGTCCCTCTGATGTTTGAACCCTCTCCCCATTTAGCTTACAGTCTGCACTCTTGTCCCTTTTACCAAAATGCATTATCATACATTTCCAAACTATATTCCATCTGCCACTTTTCCGTCCGTTCTTCCAACTTGTCCAAGTCCTGCTGCAATCACAATGCTTCCTCAGCACTACCTCCCCCTCCCCCCACCTGTCTTCGTATCATCCACAAACTTTGCTGGGTCCAAGAACGAAGAATGACCAAATTATCCATGTGGAATTTGTCGCCACGAGCGGCTTGGAGGCCAAGTCATTGTGTGCATTTAAGGCAGAGATAGATAGGTTCTCGATTAGTCAGGGCATCAAAGAGTATGGGGAGAAAGCAGTGTTGGGGATGACTGGAAGAATTGGATCAGCCCATGATTGAATGGCAGAGCAGGCTCGATGGGCTGAATGGCCTACTTCAGCTCCTATATGTTATGGGCTTAAAACAGCCGATTAATCCCCAGGACAGGTAGAAATACTTAGGATATTGGTGCTGGAGGCGAGGGATGAGTCGATGATAAAGGATCTAGTGCTTTCCCGGCGTAAATGACAAATATACTCTTCTCGGGCTTCCAGCTGGGATTTTAACCAGCGTTTTGATACCTGTACCCGGCTAGAAGCCCAAGAAGAGTTTATTCGGATGAGTTGGTGTTCAGCCACAGGGTTCACTCACCTCCGTGGTGAACCGAAGCCGTGGCCTGCAACCAACGGGCTCCTGATTCGGCTGCAGTGACGACTGGCTTTGTGGCCGCGGTGTCACTTCCGTGAACTTCAGTTCCGGATGTCATTTGCTGATGTTGGTTGTGTGCACACAATGTGCGTTTTTTTTCTTCACATGGAATGCCTGATGGTCTTTTGTTTTTTTTAAAAAAAAAGGGTTCCGTTGGGCTTCTTTTGTGGCAGCCTGCAAGGAAACAAATCTCAAGGTTGTATATACTTTGTTAATAAACGCACTTTGAACTTCGAACTTCAGAGCGTAAAGGAGAACAAAATAATTGTCACTCCAGATCCGATACAGCACCAGGACCACTGGGCCGCTGGGTGGTCCTACTACTAGGTGAGACATGAAACAGAAGCCTTCTCGGAGGGGATGTCAAAGTACGATAGCGTGGCGGTTAGCATAACGCTTCACAGTTCCGATTTCCGCCGCTGTCCGCAGGTTTACACATTCTCCCTTTGACTGTGTGGGTCTCTTCCAAGATACTCCCACATTCCAGAGGAGTATGGGTTAGGGTAAGTAAGTTGTGGGCGTGCTACGTTGGCGCTGGAAGCGAGGTGACACTTGTGGCCAGCACCCAGCTCATCCTTGGACCATGTTGGTCGTTGATAGAAACAATGAATTTCACTGTGACAAAATCCTATAGATCCTTTTAAAATCGGCACAGGACTGGGAAAGTTTCCCACCTTCAGTTTTACTTCTTCCGAGGCAGACCAAACGGTCACTATTTGTGTGAAATTGAATTGGAGTGTCCAATGGATGGGCACAATAAGGAAAAGAAAACCGGCAGGTGCTGAAATGTTGACAGTACTGTATTGGAGAGCATAAATGAAAGGGTTAATGTACAAACGTTGGATGCCCCAGGGCCTGTGCTCGCTGGATGTTCCTGACTACAATCCAGGGAGTGAAAGGGTTAATGTACGAGGAGCGGTCGGTGGCTCACGGTCTGTACTCGCTGGAGCTTAGAAGAATGAGGAGGGGTGGGGGGTCTCACTGAAACCTCTCCCAATATCGAAAGGCCTAGGTAGAGTTGAACTGAAGCATGGAGAGATGGGAGAGTCCAGGAATAGACTCAGAATAGAGGGACCGTGGTGACCCACTTCCCAGCGCACTCGAACCGGCTCACAAAGCGGCGTGCACCGGCATTGAGGCTGGTCCCAAAGAGGGCACCAAGCCTGCTTCACTAGCAAGGGGAAAAGCCCGCGCGCGGGACGGAACTGTGAATACGTGCCCCCGACAGCATTCCCGCCCTCCCCGGGCATGATCAGGAAGGCTTTAAAGCGAGGCCGCAAAGTTTGAATAAACTTCTTTTGCAACTGCAGCTCACCGACTCAGTGTCGTTATTGCAGCGCTGCGTGTAGCACACCGCTACAGGACGTCTATTTAGAACAGAGATGAGGAGGAATTTCTTCAGCCAGAGGGTGGTGAATCTGTGGAATTCATTGCCACAGGCAGCTGTGGAGGCCGGGTCGTTGGGTTATTTAAAGTGGAGGTTGACAGGTTCTCTACAAGTAAGGGTGTCAAAGGTTATAGAGAGGAGGCAGGAAAATGGGGTGGAGGGGGAAGTAGATCAGCCACAATGGAATGGAAAGACTCGATGGGCTGAATGGCCTGAATCTGCCCCCCTGTGTCTTATGGTCTAAATCCGTTGCTGAGATTCCACCATTGGCTATGAACCCAATACAAGAGATTCTGCAGATGCTGGAAATCCAGAGTGAATGCTGGAGAAACTCAACAGGTGAGGAAGAGAATAAACAGTCGACGTTTCTCCAGCAGTTTTTGCCTGCCCAACGCAATACAAATTACCAACAGACTCAGCATTAACTTCCAAACACATGGATTTGCAACGGTAACCCTTTCCTGACTCCGATCACGTAGAAATTGCAATAAAGAGCCCGCCACAGGAATAGCGGCGTCACTCTCCTCGACGGTAAACACGCCGCTCGGGCACCGAGTGAAACGTCCAGAGCATTAAAATTTTACCATTTTTTATTTCACGTTTTGCTTTAATCTCGAGACAAACAAAGTCTTTTGTTAAAGAAGGCAGGCCCTGCAAAGCCCTGGAGATGGCATGTTTTCTCACTGTCAGGCACTGTGTAGGATCAGGCCGGGGGGACCGCAGCCCCACGTGCTCGGTCTCTCCGTGAGCTTTATAATGGAAGTTGAGTGCGACGTTGAGGGAAGCTCACTTCTTGCAAACAATCAACACTGCTGAAGGGACTAGACCTGGAAAAACAAAGTAAACGGAATTAATCGGCTTAATGGATTGTTCACAGTGCAATCTGCAAAGACACTTCACTAGCATGGCATGCTAGTGGCCCATCCACTTCAAGGTCTGGGGTGGTGTGCGTTCAGAGATGCTCTTCTGCACACCACTGTTGTTATTTGAGTTGCTGTCACCTTCCTGTCAGCTTGAACTGGTTTGGCCAATCTCCTCTGACCTCCCTCACTAATAAGGCATTTTAGAACTGCCACCCACTACACGTCTTTCACACCATTCTAGATCAGGGGCTCCTGACCCCTTGGTTAATGGTAGGGGTCCATGGCATAAGAGAGGTTGGGAGTCCCTGCTCTGGAGACTGCTGTGTGTGAAAATCCCAGATCAGCAGTTTCTGAGATACTCAAACCACCCCATCTGGCACCAACAATCATTCCATGCTCAAGTCAGTTAGATAAAATTTCTTCCCCACTCCGATATCTGGTCTGAACAACAACTGAATCTCTTGACCATGTCTGCATGCTTTCATGCACTGAGTTGCTGTCACGTGATTGGCTCGTTAGATATTTGCATTAACGAATGGGAAGCCCCAGAGAGACATTCTGTAATGATCAATAAACCAATTATTTGGAATCAAATGACCTTGCATGGTGCCACAGGGCTGGGTGTCTCCGCACCGTGCCATCCCCTCACCCCCGGCACTCCTCTGCCACTCGTCCCACACCCCTCTATCCTCGCCATTCCCATCATCCTTTACTCCCACCAGATTTACAAGCTCACTCTCCATTCCACATTGACAAATACAGCACTGTGCAGAAGTCTTAGGCACCCCAGCTACAGACGTTTCCACAGTACTGTAGTCATCCCTTCTCAAAGCAAATCGGGGCTGGAATTATAAACTCCAGTGCACAAGGAAAGAATTCCGCCATGAATGGTCCCAAGTCCGCATGCAGAAAGAGGAGTGGTGGGCACGGGGCTAGCAACCCCACCCCGTCAAAAATCCAAAGCTTCAGAAACACCAAAATCCATCATCCCTGGCAGAGTTACCTGGAATGGGAACCGTAACCTCCCTCAATCGCAGGACTCTGCAGGGAGTGGTGCGGACAGCCCAGCGCATCTGTAGCTGTGAACTTCCCACGATTCAGGACATTTACAAAGGCAGGTGTGTAAAAAGGGCCCGAAGTATGATTGGGGACCCGAGTCACCCCAACCACAAACTGTTCCAGCTGCTACCATCCGGGAAATAGTACTGCAACATAAAAGCCAGGACCAACAGGCTCCGGGACAGCCTCTCCACCAGGCCACCAGACTGATTAACTCACGCTGATCTGAGCATATTTCTAGCGACAGTGACTGTTCTATTTATTATAATTTAATATAAATTAATTACTATGATTGCACATTTAGACAGAGATGTAACATAAAGATTTTTACTCCTGAGGTATGTGAAGGATGTAAGAAATAAAGTCAATTCTATTCAGTTTGGATGGGCTATGTTTGGGGAACAACTTGAAGGACTGGCCCCGGACGGTGGTAAGGCGTGATGGGATTAACTAAGTATGTGGCAAGCTCCTGCTGACAGTAATGTTGAGGTACAGAGCTGGCCGAGTATTGGACCCAGATAAGAGGCAGCAACATTTTCCTTGACACAGCGCGCACCCGTCCCAGGGAATGCTGACAAAGGGGCAGAACCTCTGACGATGTAAACTGACTGTATTAGAGTATAAAAGTTGCATTGCTTGCTGTGTAACCAAAACTATGTAGTCAGCTTTGAGTTTGCTATTTGCTATGCATGTATCCAATTTAGTAGGAGAATGAAACCTTAAGAATGTAGAAGATAATGGGGTGTTACTGAGAGGTAGCTAAGAATTGTAGATTATAATGGTGTGTTAATGTAGATTAGAACAGGATTAAGTCAATAGGTAGAAACAATAGTGGCAGATGTACTTGTGATACGCAACTATAGACCGATTGGATATGCTAATGCAACTAAACCAGGAGATTGCTATAAAAAATGCTATGTACAAGGATCAGTGGGCAATTGGCGACTAGCTCAACGACTGTCTCAGCTTTGATTTGCAAATTAAAGTTTAATACTTCTTGAAGAATCTTCTGCGTCTCCTGGTCGTTTGTAGGGCACGAGAAACCACAACAAAATTGGCGACCGCAGCAGGACCGGAAAGAGACCCGCGGAAAGGAAACGGCAGATTGGGGACGCTTCCCAGTCCTCTAGGGACCCCCACAAGGCTAAAAGAATTAAGGGTGCACCCAAACAAAAGATAAGCGCTTTTTGTGACAATTTGGACTAAGAATTCTGTTGGTTTTGGGGAGGTCTTGGAGTCTCAGAAGTGTGGAACCACTGCCGAAGGGTCTCTCCGGTCCAAAAAATCTGGCAGAATTCGGGGTTAACAGGAGGCTCAGAGGATTGATCAAGAACACTGTAGAGAGGGTAAGTACAAATAAGTTAATAAGAAGTTAAGTGAAGAAAAATTCCACATGGTGTTGGTAAGTCCCTGTGGATCGACCGCTTCGTATAAAACGAAAGTCTGAACGGGCAGGGAAAGGGAAAATAGAGAAAATCCCTGTGGATACCGCTTCGTATGAAACGAAGGTCTGAACGGGCAGGGAAAGGAAAATAGAGAAAATCCTCAAGGATACCGCCTTAAGAGATAAGGGTCTGAGTAGACGAGGTGCAAAGAGAAAGTTCTGTGGATACCGCTCTGAATAGAGGTCTGTACGGGCAGAACAGAATAGGAAACAAGGACAGTCCAATATATAGTTTTAAGCGCTGATAGATAGACGATAGACTAGGCATAGAATTAGAGTAAATAATATTATCCAGTAAACAAACTGTGAATCTCTGAAATACCTTAAAAAGAGAGAACAACGTGACAGGTAAAGGAATGGCAGTAGAGATTCTGAGCAAAAAAATCCCGGTAAATAAATATGAGATCACAAAAACTTCAGAAAAATGGGAAAAGAGAACCAAAAACCTGGTCACGAGATGGCCAAGAGAAGGAACGTTTGATGTAAGCTTGTGCGAAGAAATGGAGGCACTAATTAAAAATTACAAACCAAAAGATAAATCTAAGAAAAGAGGGCAAAAAAGAGAACAAGAAATGGAAGTGCTAAAACTCTTCAGAATGGAGGGAGAAAGGCTGAGGAGGACAGGTAGAATATTGATTACAAGCGAGGAAGACACTAAGGTGCTGGAGAAACAGCCTGTTAGAGAGAGAGAGAGAAGGGTACGGTGAGAAACTGGCTTCAGCTCCGTACCCGGATGCGAAAGAAACAGCAAAGCCCCCTCCCTATAATGAGGAAGGAACCCCTAAGCAGTGCCCCCTGCTGACGGGAACAGTAAACATGCAGGGAGAAGTCCAAGTTTGGGATAATAAGGAGGAACAAAGACAATACGAGAAGGAAAAAGCGGCGATATGGAAGGAGATACAGGCAGAAAGGATAAAGGTGGAACAGGCAAAGAGAAAAATGAAAGAAGAGATTGAACGGATGAAATACTTGAGAGAGGAAAAGGAGTATGAGGAGTATCGGTTATACCATAGAAATAAACAGACTAGAAAAGAAAGTGGCTCATCAGGGCAGGAAGAGATGAGGCATTCAAGAGGAAGTGGAAAAAAGATAGGAGATGAGAGTCTTGGAGAAACACGGGAGAGAGGGGAATCAAGCACGAGTGAGGATCAGGAGTCCCTGCCACAGGTGTACAGACACGGACAGGAAGAAAGAGAAGGTGACTCATTGAAAGAGCCAGAGTTAAGTGGAGAGAGAGGATGCGAGAATTTGTGGGGAAGAGGTAGGAGGCAGAAGCCTAGAAGAGCAGAAGGAAACAGTAGGGAAGCGACTTGCGGAAGTAGAGAGAGAACTAGATGAGTTACTGAGAGGGGATTGCCAGAGAAGATGCGAAAAATACTCCAGGGGCCAACCAAGTATTGTATCAGGACAGAAAGGAAGGACTCCACAGGGAGACCGAGGGAAGAAGAGGACCCCGGAGAAATTTGCGTAGGAGGCAGTAAAGACATACCCTGAGACAGATGGGCAGTCAGGCGAGGAGGAGAGCCAGGGCAGGTGGGAAGAAGGAGGAAGAATGATGCCGTTGTTAGTTAAAAGATCAGGACAAGTGCAGTATATCCCTTGGGGGTCTCAGGACCTAGAAGGGCTGAAAAACACTCTGCCCAATCTACATGAAGGAGCAGGGAAATGGATTAGAGCCTTTGAAGAAGAAACAGCGGGACGATTATTGGCTATGGGAGATTTGAAGGCACTATTGATAAGGTTGATGGGAACCTCCAAAGCCTTAAAGGGGGATCCAATGGGAGACACTAAAAACCCAGCAGCCTACGTAAAAAAACAGTTGAAAAGCTGGAGACTGGAGACTGAGCAAGAGGTGGAAAATAGCTTATTTATCACCACACTGTTCCGATATAGCATTTTGGATGCAATGCCTCCGCAAGTAGAATCCAAATTGGGCTGACGTCAATGACCCCACAAGAATTTAGCGACCACGTAGTCCTTGCAGTTGAGAAATACCAGAAGGACAAACGAAGGTTGGCTGAGCAGCAGGAAGAGGTGCAAAGAAAGTTAATACAAATGAAGCTCGAAGAACTCAAAAAGAAGGAAAAAGAGAAAAGCAAAAAGATGCTGCCAGCAACCACCGGTCCGAGTACAGCCATCGAACTGGATGAAGTACCGCTATATGGAGGAACCGATCATACTGTAAGACAAGGGCTGGAAAACCCCATGCCAATAATCAACGTCTTTGGAGGAGCATTCCCACAAATGCCCTATCAGGAACAGACTAAATTCAAACAGCCCAGACAGGACTGGAAGTCCCAAGGAGGGGGACAGAGGAGCTATGGGCAGAGGGGACCAGTGAGGAAACAGGGGGAAAGAGAGGTAGAGAGATTGTGCTGGGAATGTAATCAGCCAGGTCACATGAAAAGAGATTGTCCGTTTACACCATGGCCTGTCACACACCAGCAGGAACCGATAAGAAGGGAACTAAAGTTTAGCCGAGGACCAGCCCCCACAGGCCCAAGTGGACCTGTGAACCCCGATGCGAGGTATTAGGGGTGTCCCGAGAACTCAAGTGGGAAGGGACATTACCCAATGATAACAAGGGAGGCAGACGAGGAACCCATTGTTCAGGTTATGTTAGAAGGGCAACTGACACCAATGATGATAGATACTGGAGCCACGTACACTTGTGTACAGCCACAGTATGCCCTTCACCTTCCCATGTCAGGAAAGTTTATTAAGACGGTAGGGTTCTCGGGGAAAACAGAGTTGACTCAGTGCACGGCTCCAGTGCAGTTGAGAATGGGAAATAAAGGAATTGTTTTGCCGGTGCTAGTATTTAAAGGAACTCCGATTAATTTGTTAGGCAGAGATGCCTTAATGAAACTGGAATTAAAATTAGAATGCACCAGAAATGGGCTGAGTGTGGAAAAAGCAGGGGCTCAATTGATAGTGCGAGAAGACAAGAAGACCTTTTGGATAGGAGACATGGCAGATCAGATTCAGGAAACCTGGGAAAAATGGAAAAAGGGCGTGCAGGCTATATTACCCAGGGCTGTAATGCCCAAATCTGAGCTACATTGTACAGTGATTCTTTACGAGACTCAACAGGGAGTTAGAGGAGAGATGGCACCTGGAGGCATGTACCCAACAGCACCTGGAAGGGGAGGCTGTGATAATTGGAAAGCAAGGGGCAGCTTTACAAGTTAAGGGGAACACCTTTTTAGAAAAATGGTACAGGATACCAGAGGCTGCGCTCCACGTATCGTTGTTGGTAAACAAGGGATATCAGTCTAAAGACTTAGGACCCTTAGTTAAGAGTGCTGAAACCATAACAGTGTGGAGGAAATTCATTCCAGAGGTGTGGAGATCAGAAGACAACAATTGCATTAAAATAATGGTAAGTGTAGATATGTTAGGGACAATGAAACAGGTCGAAGTAACTCCCCAACCACACGTGCCATTGCTGGGAAAGGAAAGAGGCCAGCAGAAAGATAGGTTAGATGAGTTCCCATCTATTCTGTGGTCACAGCATGACACAGACGTAGGGGAAATAAAAACAGCTAGTCCGGTGGAAATAAGGCTGAAAAAAGGAGCAATTCCACCCAGGAGACCACAATACCCTCTAAGACCAGAAGCAGAAGAGGGAATAGCATCGACAGTGCAGGGGTTGCTTAAAAGAACAAACAGTCCATGTAACACCCTGTTGCTGCCGGTCTTAAAAGCAGATAAATCTAAGTGGAGATTGGTGCACGATTTGCGAGCGGTAAATGATGTGGTAGAGGACTGGCCAGCGGTAGTCCCCAACCCACACACGCTTTTGACTAATGTTCCACCAGAAGCAAGTTACTTTTCAGTGATTGATTTGTGTTCGGCTTTCTTCAGCATTCCTCTAGCCGACCAGTGTCAGTATCTGTTTGCATTGACTTACAGAGGTGCTTAGTATACCTATACCAGAATGCCGCAAGGGTTTAAACATTCACCACATGTTTTTAATCAGGTGTTGAAGGCAGACCTAGAGGGCATACCATTGGAAAGTACATTGTTACAGTATGTGGATGACCTGTTGATCTGCTCCCACAGTAAGGAACAGTGTGAGCAGGACACTATAACTCTGTTAGAGAAGCTCGCGCACGGAGGACATAAAGTATCCAAAAAGAAACTGCAATTTTGCATGCAGCAAGTGGAATACTTAGGCAGGGTAACATCCAAGGGAGTGAAGGCGATAGCACCAGATCAGATTGAGGCAATAACTAAGTCCCCAAAACCCCAGACTGTAGGGCAGATGATGACGTTTTTGGGAATGGCAGGGTACAGCTCAGATTGGATAGGAGAATACGCTGAGATTGTGGCACCTTTGAGAAAGATAATGAAATAAGCAGGACATACAAATTTGAAGAATGGCTTACTGTGGAATGAAGAGGCGGAGATAGCTTTCAATACTATTAAGCAGGAATTGCAGTCTGCATCAGCATTAGCTTTGCCTGACTACGAGAAGGTTTTTCATTTGTATGTATCCAACTGACAGGAGGGTTATGTCACAGCGGTTCTAACACAAGAGACAGGCACAGGAAAAACAAAGCAACCAATAGCATACTGCAGTACGAGACTAGATGAGGTGGCTCAGGGGTATCCACCCTTTCATCAGGGATTGGCGGCGCTGTACTATGCATATGAAAAGGCATCATCTGTAACCCTGGGCTATCCTGTGACTCTGTACACACACCACAAAGTAGCAGAATTGCTGGAAAGACGCCAGCCATGATAGCAGTGTATCAGATGCTATTGACATTTCCAGACATAACTATACAGAGATGCACTACCAGTAATATAGCCGATTTTGTCCCGTGGGCTATGAAGGAGAACCCCATGATTGTGTAGGGAAGACAATGGCATTTGCCAAATTGAGAGCAGATTTACGGTCAGAACCACTGGAGGATGCAGATAAAAAGGTTCTGTTCGTAGATGGCTGTTGTTATAGGGACTATGATGGAAATCATGCAGGGTTCTCAGTAGTGCAGCAGGATCAGTCGAGCTATAAGATTATTAGGATGGAGTCCTGTCCCCAACCGTGTTCCGCCCAACTAGTGGAAATCAAAGCCCTGACAGCTGCGTGTGAAATGATGGAGTAGACCTCTATACTGATTCGACATATGCTCATGGAGTATGCCATTTGTTCGGGGCAGTGTGGAAACAGAGAGGTTTTAAAAAAGTAGTGGAGATCCCTTACAACATTGTCAGCGAATTCTAGACTTAATAAAAGCCATGATGAAACCTAAAGCATTGGCTGTAGTAAAATGCCAGGCACATAAAAAGGGAAATGATGTAATAACAAAGGGAAATCAAGCTGCAGACGAGGCAGCCAGAAAAGCATCTGGATATACATCAGCTGTCATTGCCCCCCAGGTAGGCCTAGCTCCAGAACCTGTGGTAGAGCACCTAATTGAAATACAAGGCAACTTTGGCAGAACAGACAATGTGGAGACGAAGGGGGGCCAAGCAGAACCCGGAAGGCTTGTGGAGCATGGAAGACGGTTTGTTGGTAGCACCCACCCCTCTACAGACAATTCTGATTTCAGAAGCGCATGGGATTGACCATTGTGCAAGGGGGGAAGTGATAAAGAAAATAAAGGAGGATGGTTTTTGGTCACCTTATTTACAGGCTTCAGTGGACTTTGTCTTGTCACAGTGCGAGGTATGCGCACAGAATGCAGGGTTCGGACATCAGTTATTTGACTGGTTAGAAAGTAGACTTGGAGGATGGGGAGCATAGCTGACTAAGATGGCAATAACTGTCAGTATTGTATTGTTGAGCTGTGCGCTTGTGCT
This sequence comes from Hypanus sabinus, assembly GCF_030144855.1. Classification (NCBI taxonomy): domain Eukaryota; kingdom Metazoa; phylum Chordata; class Chondrichthyes; order Myliobatiformes; family Dasyatidae; genus Hypanus; species Hypanus sabinus. Next base: position 30,635,735 of record NC_082736.1, on the reverse strand, counting down.
GTGCTGTTTTCTTCCTTGTCTCAAGTCTCTTGTAGTGCGTGCTGCAACCTAACAATTTCTGATGCTCGTGGCAATTACTGAAGCAAGCTTAGTGGAGAAAGAAACACCGAAAATGTATTGTTACAGCCTATAACATCTGCAGGATGAACAAGAGCAAAACGACAGTGTGGGAGTAGTTTGTAAGGGCTTCTGAGTTTTTTCCCCCGTCTCGGGTACAAAGGGACAGGTTTTTGGCTCAGTGGCCCAGGGTAACAGGAAGAGAATACTTTGAGGTCTTGGCGCAGAAAATCATAGTTTAACCCGAGATTTGGGAAAAAGTGCTTGAGTTTATTGGGGCTTTTGTGCGCGGACTCTTAGTCTTCTTTTTTGTGGGTCTCAAAGGGGGGATGTTATTGGAGTATAAAAGTTGCATTGTTTGCTGTGTAATCAAAACTATGGAGTCAGCTTTGAACTTGCTATTTGCTATGCATGTATCCAATTTAGTAGGAGAATGAAATCTTAAGAATGTAGAAGACAATGGTGTGTTAATGAGAGGTAACTAAGAGATTTAGATTAGAACATGATTAAGTCAATAGGTAGATACAATAGTGGCGGATGTACTTGTGATACGCAACTGTAGACCGATTGGATATGCCAATACAACTAAACCAGGAGATTGCTATAAAAAATGCTATGTACAAGGATCGGTGGGGGGGGGGGGGGCGCAATCAGCAACTAGCTCAATGACTGTCTCAGCTTTGATTTGCAAATTAAAGTTTAATACTTCTTGAAGAATCTTCTGCGTCTCCTGGTCGTTTGTGGGGCACGAGAAACCACGACAACTGTACCTCGGACAATTCATGCATGGAAACCGTTAAGTGTCCGTGGAGCAAGAATCGGTAACAGAATCATAGGATTAGACGTTTTTACTGAGTCATGTTAGCAGTGGCAGATGCTGGGCAATTGACAGAGAAGGAGCGACCAACTGGGGCCTGCTGTGGGATGACAATTAACAGCCTAGAAGCTTGAAGGGCTATGTGGAAAAGTCAGGCAGTCCACATCCTGATCAGCCATTATTGAATGGCAGAGCAGACTCCTCGGCCCAAATGGCACGACAGCGCCTTTATTTCCTTAGGAAAACTGCGGAGTTTTGGCACGACATCAAAAACTTGGACAAACTTCTATGGGTGTGTAGTGGAGAGGGTATTGACCTGGCTGCATTACAGCCTGGTATGGAAACACCAATACCTTTGAAAAGAAACTCCTGCGAAGGGTAGTGGACTCGGCCCAGTACATCATGGGTAAAGCCCTCCTACACATCTCCATGGCCTGGTATGGAAACACCAATGCCTTTGAAAGGAAAATCCTGCTAAGGTTAGTGGACTTGGCCCAGTACATCACGGGTAAAGCCCTCCTACACATCTCCATGAAACGCTGTCAAAGAAAAGCAGCTTCCATCAGAGATCCCCACCACCCAGGCCAAGCTCTCTTCTCACTATTACTGTCGGGTAGAAGGTAAAAGAGCCTCAGGACTCACACCACCAAGGTCAGAATGTTGTTATCCCCTCAACCATCAGGTTCTTGAACAAAAGGTGATAACCATACTCACTTGCCCATCCATTGAGATGTTCCCACAGTCACACACGCTGCACCCGTAAAGCTAACAGCATTATGAAGGACCCCACGCACCCCTCATACAAACTCTTCTCCCTCCTGCCATCTGGGAAAAGGTACCGATGCATTCGGGCTCTCACAACCAGACTGTGTAACAGTTTCTTCCCCCAAGCTATCAGATTCCTCAGTACTCAGAGTCTAGACTGACATCTACATCATTTATTATTACATTGTAATTTGTCCTCTACTGTGTCTATTGTTTATTAATTATTGTACTGCCCTGCACTGTTTTGTGCACTTTATGTAGTCCTGTGTAGGTCTGTAGTCTAGTGTAGTTTTTATGTTGTTTTACATAGTCTAGTGTAGCTGTCTCACATAGTCTAGTGTAGTTTTTATGTTGTTTTACATAGTCTAGTGTAGCTGTGTGCTGTCTCACATAGTCTAGAGTAGTTTTGTGTTGTTTCATGTAACACCAGGATCCCAGAAAAACATCATTTTGTTTTTACTGTGTACTGTACCAGCAGTTTGTGGTCCAAATGACAATAAACTTGACTTGACAAAGATCTCACTTTACAGACTTATATCTTATCTCACATTCTCATTATTTATCGCTATTTATTTATATTTGCATTCGCACAGTTTGTTGTCTTCTGCACTCTGGTTGATCTTTCACTGATCCCGTTTACAGTTACTATTCTATAGATTTGCTGAGGATGCCCGCAGGGAAATGAATCTCAGGGTTGTGTGTGGCGACATGTGTGTGCTCTAATAAACTTGGAACTCCCGGTCCAATTTGTTACATTCCAACAGCGCTGCCCGCCCACTGCCACCTCCCTGCCCACCGTACCTAACTCCTGAAGGGGTTTCTCCATGTCCTCCTCGGAGAAGACTTTGCGGGGGAAGGAAGTCATGAGGTTGAAGTTGTCGTTGCTCTCCTGCTGCTGCAGCTGGACGTAGAGCCTGACGGCGGCCAGCTGCTCCCGGCTCTTGAAGGACTGCGTGAGCTGCGTGCCGTCCAGCAACCGGATCTGGAGAGGGGAGACCGAGGCAGAGGCAGCGAGTTGTCAGCACGAGCCGTCCTGAGCAACATACACACACACACACACACACACACACACACGCACGCACGCACACACGCACAAAATGCTGGAGGGACCCAACAGGTCAGAAGAGGGAAATCTGACTGGAGATGACAGTGGTGCATTGGAAGGCTGAGGGGCATCAGAGGGAGGTGATGGGCAAAATTTAGCAAAATGTTAAGAAGCAGTTCCAGCTCATGAGGGGGGAGCAGAGAGGATAAATGGTTGGTTGAGTGGTGTCGCAAGAACAACCTGGCACTCGATGTCAGTAAGACGAAAGAGCTGATTATGGACTTCTGGAAGGACATGACCAGGGGACACACATCAGTCCTCATAGAGGGATTGGGTGGAGAGAGTGAGCAATTTCAAGTTCCTGGGTGTCAATATCTCTGAGAACCTAACATTTTGATGCAGCTATAAAGAAGGCAAGATAGTGGCTATGTTTCATTAGGGGCTTCAGGAGATCTGGTTTGTCAACCAAAACTCTCTAAAACTGCTACAAATGTACAATAGAGAGCATTCTGACAGGCTTCGATGCTGACTGGTATGGGGGGGGGGGGGGGGGCGCTGCATGCAGGATCGAAGTAAGCTGCAGAGTTGTAAAATTAGTCAGCCCCCATCATGGGTACCAGCCATCTTCAAGGAGTGGTGTACATTATTAAGGACCCCCATCACCCAGGACATCCCCTCTTCTCATTGTTTTTGTCGGGAAGGAGGTACAGGAGCCTGAAGGCACACACTCAACGATTCAGGAACAGCCTCTTCCCCTCTGCCATCAGGGAGGAGGTACAGGAGCCTGAAGACACACACTCAGTGATTCAGGAACAGCTTCTTCCCCTCTGCCATCAGGGAGGAGGTACAGGAGCCTGAAGACACACACTCAGCGATTCAGGAACAGCTTCTTCCCCTCTGCCATCAGGGAGGGGGTACAGGAGCCTGAAGACACACATTCAGTGATTCAGGAACAGCTTCTTCCCCTCTGCCATCAGGGAGGAGGTACAGGAGCCTGAAGACACACACTCAACGATTCAGGAACAGCTTCTTCCCCTCTGCCATCAGGGAGGAGGTACAGGAGCCTGAAGGCACACACTCAATGATTCAGGAACAGCTTCTTCCCCTCTGCCATCGGATCTCTAAATGGACATTGAACCCATTAACACTGCCTCAACTACTCTTTTTTTCACTACTTAACTATTTAATAGACACATACTTCTTTAATTTATTCATTTACGGAATGTGGGGACCACCAGCTAAGCCAGCATTTATTGCCCATCCCTAGTTGCCCCTTGAGAAGGTGGTGATGAGCTGCCTTCTTGTACCGCTGCAGTCCCTGAGGTGTAGGTACGCCCCCAGTGCCGTTAGGGAGGCAATTCCACGATTTTGACCCAGTGACAATGAAGGAATGGCCACATGTTTCCGAGTCAGGATGGTGAGTGACTTGGAGAGGCATTTCCAAGTGGTGGTTGCTGTTCTCATCTTTCTAGATGGTAGAGGTCATGGGTTTGGAAGGTGCTGCCTTAGGAACTTTGGTGTGTTGCTTCAGTACATCTTGTAGATAGTACACACTGCTGCAACTGTTCATTGATGGTGGAGGGGAGATATGGCATAATGGTAATTATCACCAGATCAGTAATCTAGAGACCCTTAGGTCATGAGTTTGAATCCCAGTCAATAGGCATCCATTAGTCTTGTGAGACCATGGATTTGTGCCTTGGAAGGTTTCCCCAGGCCTGGGCAGGGTTGTATGGGAGACCGGCAGTTGCCCAAGCTGCAGGCCTTCCCCCCCTCCAACACTGATGTTGCCCGAGGGAAGGGCACTAGGACCCAAGCAGCTTGGCACCGGTGTCGTCGCAGAGCAACGTGTGGTTAAGTGCCTTGCTCAAGGACGCAAACATGCTGCCTCAGCTGAGGCTCGAACCAGTGACCTTCAGATCACTAGACCGATGCCTTATCCACTAGGCCACGCGCCAACACCATGGCAGACGGTGAATTTGAATTCAGTAAAAAAAAAACCTGATGACCATGAAACCTTGTCGATTGTGGCAAAAACCCACCTGGTTCACTAATGTCCTTTCGGGGGAGGAATCCTGCCATCCTGACCTGGTCTGGCCTACTTGTGACTCCAGACCCACAGCAATGTGTTTGACTCTTAAGTGCTCTCTGAAACGGCCTAGCAAGCCAAACCACTACAAAGAAAATATACTCACTGTAACTCAGGTTTCCCCTCTATATTTATCATGTACTGCTGCCGTAAAGGAATTCCACGACTTATGCCGGTGGTATTAAGCCCGATTCCGATTCCATTCTGTCGGCGCGACCGTCGGCTCTCTGCCCACCTGCCCACGGGGCAAGCGAAAGGTGGAGGCCTCCGGCTGTGAAGTACTCACCTGCAACCGGCATTCGTCGTACTCCCGCTTCACCGGAGGTGCCTGGCTGGACTGAGGAACCACTGGCGTTGGCTGTACCGGAGGGGCTGCAGCTGTAACTCCACCGCCAAACTGCGGACCACCGTTGGTTTGGTGGGGGGGGGGGGGGGAAGGAGTGTGTGGAGAAGGCGGGGATAAAAAGTGACAAGTTTCATCAAGGCGTTCCGCCCGGGGAGAACGGGAACGAAAGTGACGAGTTTCATCGGGGCATTCCGTGTGGGGAGGTGGGAATAACAGATGACAAGGTTCAATGAGATGTTCCACGTGGGATGAGAGCCCTCCACTGGGAGCACAGCATCACCCCGGTTGGGCATTTGGAAGAGACCCCCCCCCCCCCCCCAACAAAGCTTAGTCGGCAGCCCTCATTCCAGCAACGGCTGGGCTTTATATGCCAAGTACAACAGTAGAGGCCTTTCAGCCCCATGCTAGCAGAGCAACACCATGTCTCGGTTACCCCTTCCCATAGCTCTGCGTCTGACTCTCCCTCACGACCAGCAACCTGACTCGCCTTCACCAACGTCTAATTAACCTCCCGGAGTTTGGGACGTGGGAGGAAACCGGAGCACTCAGCACAGGCCCTTCGGCCCGCAATGTTTTGCTGACTTTTTAAGCTCCTTCAGATCAATCTAACCCTTCCCTCCCACACAGCCCTACTTTTTTCTGTCATCCATCTTAAGGGTATCTTAAGTGCCCCTAATGTACCCTCCTGTACCACCACACCTGGTAATGCGTTCCATGCATCCACCACTCTCTGTGCAAGGAATCTACCTCTGACATCCCCCCCATACTTTCCTCTAATCGCCTTATAATTAAGTCCTCATATTAGCCATTTCTACCCTGGGGAAAAAAAATATCAATCTTTGCCTCTTATCATCTTGTGCACCTCAGCAATCACCTCTCATCCTCCTTCACATCCACAATGTGGTGCTGACCCATCTTTCCCACATTGCCATTTCTTTCACCTACGTGATTGTCTTACTGGCCCTTCTCATGCCTCTTGGCACAGCGGGCAGCATTTCCCCCCCATTTCCATTGCATTTGACAGTTTTTTCCTTGGGAGTTGCTAGCTCCACGCTCAACCCAGCACGGATGGAAAGCGTGCAAAGAGCCGGCCGGATTCGAACCCGGGACCACCGGCCTCGAAGTCCAATGCTGATGCCTCTACACCGTCGGCCGGCCATGTCCCCATCTAAAGATCCTCTCAAATATCCCTAATGTATCTGCTTCTACCACCACCCCCTGCAGCATTGAGATTAAATCTCCTCTGTACCCTCTCTAAAATGACCATTAGGTTCACTTAAGAGGCTCTTAAATAGGCACAAGGATGATAGAAAAATAGAGGGCTATGTAGGAGTAAAGTGTTAGAAGGAGTTTAAAGGTTCACCACAACATTGTGTTCGAACGGACTGTTCTACATTCACTGCACTGCCACTGCAAAACAAATTTAATGACACATGTCGGTGATAGACCTGATTCCAATGAGATCTCCAAGTTCAATCCCCGTTGTTTAGACCATAAGATATCGGAGCAGAATTAGGCCGTTTGGCCATCACGTCTGCTCCACCATTTCATCAAAGCTGATCCAATTTTCCTCTCGGCCTTCTCCCAGTACCCCTACATGCCCTGACCAATCAAGAATCTATCAGCCGCTGCCTTGAATATACAGCACAGAGACTTGGCCTCCACAGCTGCCTGTAGGGAAGGGCTGGTGATATCAGCCGGAGGCCCTACCCGGATCAGAACCCCGCTGTCCAATAGTCCAATAGTCAAGTGACACCATCACTTCCACCACCCCCACACAGCAGCGCAAGGAGACAGGGTGGTAAGGTGGCATTTAGCACATAGGTCTTTATCAGTCAAGGCATTGGGTTTACGAGCAGGGACATGATGTTGCAGTTACCCAAGTCCTTGGTGAGACTGCACTTGGGAGTGTCGTGTACAGCTCTGGCGACCCTGTTCTAGGAAAGGCATGCAGCTCCAGTTGAAAGATCAGGGTTCAATTCCCGCCGCTGTCTGTGCTCTCCCCGTGACCGCGCGGGTTTCCTCCCACAGTCCAAATATGTACTGCTTAGGGTCAGTGAGTTAGTTGGGGGCGTGCTAGGTTGGTGCCGGGAGATTCACGACACCTGCAGACGGCCCATGGCGCATTATCGAAACAAACAACAAATTTAACCGTACACGTGACAAATACGTCACGGCGGCGTGGTGGTTTACAGGCGACCTGGGTTCAATTCCCACCACTGCCCGTAAGGAGTTTGTACATTTCCCCGCGTGGCCACGTGGGTTCCCCCTGGGAGCTCTGGTCTTCTCCCACAGCCCAAAGACGTACCAGTTGGTAGGTTAATTGGTCACTGTAAATTGTCCCGTCATTAGGCGAGGGTCAAATTGGTGGCTCAAAGGGCTATAGATATAGAGTGGAATTAGGCCACTCAGCCCATCCTCTGCCCCTCCATTCCATCATGGCTGATCTACTTTTCCCCTCAGCCACAAACTCCGGCCTTCTCCCCATATCCCTTCATGCCCTGGCCAATCAAGGATCTATCAATCTCATTTTTAAATACATGTAAAGACTTGTCCCCCAAAGCTGCCTGTGGCAAAGAATTCCACAGATTCACCACTCTCTGGCAGAAGAAATTCCTCATCTCCATTCTAGAAGGACCCAACTACATTCAGAGGCTGTGCCCTCTGGTCTCAGATTCTCCCACTGTCGGAAACATCCTCTCCACACCCACTCGTATCAACAGCTTTTACAATTCGATAGGTTTCAGTGAGGTCAGCCCTCATTCTTCTGAATTCTAGTGGATACAGGCCCACAGTCGTCAAACACTCTTCGTAAGACAAGCTATTCAATCCTGGAATCCTGGAATCATTTTTGTGAACCTCCTTTGAAGCCTCAGCACATCCTTTCTAAGGCAAGGGGACCAAAACTGCCCTCAAGGCTCCGCGCACAACCTCAACATATCGATGTTCAGAACCATCTGTCTGGACGGCACACAAACGAAGATCTCTCATTTCAGTTTGAGATACAGAGCGGAACAGACCCTCCCAGTCCTTTGAGCTGTGCCCGCCAGCAACCCACTAACGTAACCCTAGCCTAGTCGCAGGGCAGTGTGTAATGCCTGGTGCATCTTCGGATTGCGGAAGAGTCTATCCTACATCGTAATTCATCTAAAATACATCACACTCATCTTTAAAGGGTGCAGAAGAGATTTACAAGGACGATGCCTGAGCTCAAGGGTGAGAATTATAGGGAGAGGTTGGCTTAAATTCCTTGCATAACAGGATAATGAGGTGACCTCACATGAGTTTATAATATTGTGAGGGGTTGGGATAAGGTTCCCCAGGGTTGGTGAGTCCAAATTCAGAGGGCACCAGTACAAGAGGAAAGAGTGGTGGTAACTCCTTTACACAGAGGGTGTGGTGAGCACCCGGAACGAGCTCAATGACGGGCGACTGAGACCGGTACGATTACAGCAGCTGAGGGGTATTTGGTAAGGCATGGGGTGAGGGCTTCACACCAAATGTGGGATGCGCAGGGGAGCTGCTGCAAACAGAACGGGCCAGTCCCCACGACGTGGCGCTTGCCAAAGTTCACCCGCTGGGATAAGAACATAAGAAATAGGAGCAGGAGTCGGCCATCCAGCCCATCGTGCCTGCCCCGCCATTCAAAAAAATCATGGTCAATCTGTCCATAAACTCTGCTCCATTTACCTGCCTCTTCCCCATAACCCTTAATTCCCCTACTATGTAAAAACCTATCTAACTGTTTCTTAAATATATTTAGTGAAGAAGCCTCAATTACTTCCATGGGCAGAGAATTTCACAGATTCACCACTCTCTTCATCTTCATCTCTGTCCTAAATAATCTCCCCGAATCTTGAGGCAATATCTCCTAGCGCTAGTCTCACCTACCAATGAAAACAACTTTCCTACTTCTATCTTATGTAACCCTATCAAAATTTTGTATGTTTCTATAAGATCCCCTCTCATTCTTCTGAACTCCAGAGAGTATAGTCCCAGGCGACTCAATCTGTCCTCGTAGGTTAACCCCTTCATCTCTGGAATCAACCTGGTGAACCTCCTCTGCAGTTCTTCCTAAGCCATTATATCCCTCCTCAAGTAAGGAGACCAGAACTGCACGCAGTACTCCAGGTGCGGCCTCACCAGTACCCTGTATAGTTGCAGCATGGCCTCCCTGCTCTGGATCACAGAGCTGCTTCACGGTCACAGTCGGCTGTTGGGATTGCAGGGGGAAAGAGGGAGGGCATCTGGAATTGACCGTAAATCATTCCTAAGGTCGATGGGGGTGGGTGGGGGGGGGGGGGGGCGGTGCGGATGCAAAATAACACCCTCCACCCCGTCCTTGCAAGGTCTAAACTTATGGAGGGAACTCTCGTTTACGCTACTCACCTTCAGGGCTCTCTCCGCCTTGTCTCTCTCGATCTTTTCCCGAACTCGCTGCCTAGAAAGTGGAAGCAGTGAAGGTCACTGGTTAAGAGATGCGCATTAGAGACACACCTACGCACAGAACGCTGGAGGAACTCAGCAAGCCAGGTAGCCCTTATGGAAAAGAGTGAACAGTTGACGTTTCGGATAGAGACCCTTCTTCAGGACTGAGAAGGAAGGGGAAAGATGCCAGAATAAAAAGGTGGGGGGGGAAGGAAAGGAGGTTTTGCTTCAAAGTAGCACCTCATTCTGTCCGGGTACCCTCTAACCTGATGGTATAAATATCGACTTCTCCCTCAGGTGAACAAATTTAACCACCCCACCCTTCCTTTCTCCCAGTGTCCACTCTCCTCTCCTGCCAGATTCCTTCTTCTCCAGCCTTTGACCTTTACCACCCACCTGGCTTCTCCTATCATCTTCCAACTAGTCCTGTTCCCCTCCACCTTATCCTGCACTCTGTCAACATTAGCTAGGTCTTTCCTGAAGTTAGGTGACCAAAACTGCACACAATACTCCAAGTTAGGCCTCACCAATGTCTTATACAACTTCAACATAACATCCCAACTCCTGGACGTGATACTTTGGCTCATGAAGTCCAACGTATCAGGAAACTTTCTTTATGGCCCCATCAGCCTATGCCGTCACTTTCAATGGATCACGGATCTGAATTCCCAGATCCCCTTGTTCTCCTGCAGACCCCAGTGCCCTGCCGCTCACAGTGGAGGACCAACCCTCGCTGGTCCAACCGAGTGTAACTTGTCGGCATTAAATTCCACCTGCCCTTTTTCCAGCTGGTCCAGATCCCTCTGCAAGCCATGATAGCCTTCACTGTGCACGACACCCCCAGTCCTGGTGTCATCCACAAATTTACTAATCCGGTTAACCACATTATCATCCAGAGCATATGTGTCCAGATGACAAACAACAACGGGCCCAGCACAGATCCCTGCGGCACTCCACTAGTCACAGGCCTCCAGTCAGAGAGTCAATTGTCTACTCCCACTCTCTGGCTTCTCCCACAAAGCCAAAGTCTAATCCAATTTACTACCTCACCCTGAATGTAGAACGACTGAACCTTCCTGACCAGCCTCCCATGCGGGACCTTGTCTTGCTAAAGTCCATGTACACAGCATCCACTGCCTTGCCTTCATCCACTTTCCTGCAGGGTTCAAGAAGGTTGACTTCAAAGAGAGGTTGGATGGAAATAAAGACTGCTGGACAAGTGTTGGAGACCTGTTGCTCAGAGTACTGATCCAGTGTAACTTTGTATGACATTGTCCAAGGCAAATTCTCTGAGTGCTACAAGATGCAAGAGCAATGCTATGGAGCTCCCTCCACACCATCCCATCATATACCCAAAGGTCAGACACAGAGTGAAGCTCCCTCCACACCGTCCCATCTCACACTCCCGGGGTCAGACACAGAGTGAAACTCCCTCCACACCGTCCCGTCCCACACACCCGGGGTCAGACACAGAGTGAAGCTCCCTCCACACCGTCCCGTCCCACACACCTGGGGTCAGGCACAGAGTGAAGCTCCCTCCACACCGTCCCATCACACACTCCTGGGGTCAGACACAGAGTGAAGCTCCCTCCACACCGTCCCGTCACACACTCCCAAGGTCAGACACAGAGTGAAGCTCCCTCCACACCGTCCCATCACACACTCCCGGGGTCAGACACGGAGTGAAGCTCCATCCACACCGTCCCATCACACACTCCCTGGATCAGACACAGAGTGAACCTCCCTCCACACCGTCCCATCACACACTCCCGGGGTCAGACACAGAGTGACGCTCCCTCCACACCGTCCTGCGGCTCCGGTTACCTGGCTCTGATGTCTTCCATTTTCTCCCTTCGGCGTTCCTCGGCGACCTTCTTCATCTCCTCCTCCTGGAGCTTCTGCCGGATCATCGAGAGCTCCTGGCCCTGCTTCCGTCTCTGCTTCTCCCGGCTGACCTCGTCTCGCTTCTCGCGCTCCTCCCGCTCCAGCTGCCGCCGCTTCATCAGCTCTTCCAGCCTGTGGGCAACAGACCGCATGTCAGGCCACTGGTCCCTTCCCACCCATCACCGGGAAATAAAGCGCAGGCAGGACGATGTGGCGGGTAGATCCAGACTTATTTATTGCATCGTCTGCGGCAACAACCCAAGGGAGCGCTGGGGGGGGGGGGCTGCCCGCAACTGTCGTCACACGTTCTGGCACCAACATTACCCACAATGCTCGGCAGTACCAGACAAGCGACAATGCGCTGCATTCAAATACGGGATTTTGTTTTAAATTAAAACAAACCGCGTGCAGTGCAAGTTTCTAATTCTCACTGACTGGAGTAGCACCGCAGTCGCGTTGTCTTAAGCAATGACAGTGAAGCTCTATTCTGTTCTTTTCTATTTTAAGAATAGCCGCCACAAAACACCAACAGCAGAACAAGACAGTCGACATTTTGGGCCCTGACCCTTCATCAGGACTGGAATGGAAGGGGGAAGAAGCCAGAATAAGCTGGTGGTTGGGAGGGGAAGGTGTACACACTGGCAGGTGATTAAGTGAGACCAAGTGACGGGGGAAGTGAGTGGGTGCAGGAGAGGGGGGTGAAGGGAGAAACTGAAAGGTGGAAAAAGCTAAAGGTCTGAAGAGGGAGGAACCTGATAGGAGGAGAGGGGACCACGGAAGTCAGGGAGGGAAGTGGGGGCCCACAGAGTGGAAGAGGCAGGTGAGGAGAAAAGAAGGGGTGAGAGGTGAAGCGGAATGGGAACTAGAGAAATGAAGAGTGACTCGTGGGGGAAGGGGTTTATTTAAATCTTGCATCCATCCCACAACTTGAGGGAATAAAAATCTTTATGACTTTATCACAGTGTATAGGCATGTGAATTTATAAGCCAATGGCCCGTAGCCTGTTGGTTCCAGCTTTAATGCTGCGCCTGTGTTTGTCAGACGGAAACAGTTTACGGTCGAGGTGACTGGTGTCCCCGATGACCTTCCAGACCTTCTTTCTGCACCTGCTGCTGTATATGTCCTCAATGGAGGGGAGTTCGCGTCCACAGATGTGCCGGGCTGTCTGTACCACTCTCTGCAGTGCCCAGCGATCAAGGTTGGTGCAGTTCCTGTACCAGGCGGTGATACAGCCAGTCAGGATGCTCTCAATGGTGGCCCAATAGAAGGTCCTGAGGATCTGGGGGCCCATGCCGAACTTCCTCAGTCGCCTGAGGTGGAAGAGATGCTGTTGGGCTTTTATTGCCACAAAGCCAGTGTGTACAGTCCAGGTGTGATCATCAGAGATGTGTATACCGAGGAATTTGAAACTACTCTCCCTCTCAACTGCAGTCTCTTTCACGTTGATCGGGGTGAGCCTCTCTCTGTTCCTCCTGTAATCCACAATCAGCCCTTGTTATCCTGGCATCACTGTGTCGGGGGTCAACCTCCCCTCTGTAGGCTGTCTCGACCCCGCTAGAAATAAGGCCGGTCAAAGTCGTGTCATCTGCGAACTTGATCAGCAGATTGGAGCTGTGTGCGGCAGCACAGTCGCGGGTGTAAAGGGAGAAGAGGAGGGGACGGGACACAACCCTGGGGGGGGGCACCTCTGTTGAGGGGCAGAGGGTCAGCAATCCAATAGGAAGCATAGGGTCCAGCTGCACAAGGCGGGCTGCGGGCCGAGGTCTTCTGTCCATCTTTCTGTCGACTCTGGAGGGAATTATGGTGCTGAACTGTAGCCCAGGAACAGCATTCTAACGTATGCATCTCTCTTCTGCAAGTGAGTGAGAACGGTGTGTAGCGCTGTGGCATCATTGGGAGACAGGTTCTGTTGGTAGGAGCATTGTCGGGGGTCCAGTGTGGGTGGTAGCAAGCTGTAGGTGTAATCAACAGTCTCTCAAAGCATTTGCTTATGATTGAGGTGAGTGCAACAGGGCGCCAATCATTCAGACATGCCACTTTGGTTTTCTTAGGCACAGGGAACACTGATGGACAATTTGAAAGACCAAGGCACTGCACACTGGGATAGGGAGAGATTAAAAATGTCTGTAAACACACCAGCAATAAATTAATGGATCAAGGACCAACTTTATTCACCATGACACTCAGTGGCCACTTTATTAGGTACACTGTGCACCTGCTCATTAATCCAATCAGCCAATCACGTGGCAGCAACTCAATGCATCAAAGTATGCAGATACGGTCAAGAGGTTCAGTTGTTGTTCTAACCAAACATTATAATAAGGGAAGAAATGTGATCTGAGTGACTTTGACCATGGAATGATTGTTGGTGCCAGATGGGGTGGCTTGAGTATCTTTGGAACTGCTAATCTCCTGGAATTTTCATGCAAAACAGTCTCAAGAGTGAACGGTGCGAAAAATTAAAAAAAATACGGTGAGCGGCAGTTCTGTGGGCGAAAATACCTTTTTAATGAGAGATGTCAGAGGAGAATGGTCAGACTGGTTCAAGTTGGTAACTCAAATAACCACTCTTTACAACAGTGGTGTGCAGAAGAGCATCTCTGAACGCACAACACATCGGATGTGATGTTGATGCTCTATAAGGCACTTGTGAGACCACACATGGGAGTATTGTGTGCAGTTTTGGGCTCCTTGTTTTAGAAAGGATATACTGACATCAGAGAGGGTTCAGAGAAGATTTATGAGAATGATTCCAGGAAGATCTGGCAGCTCTCAGCCTGTATTCCCTGGAGTTCAGGAGAATGAGGGGGCAATCTCATAGAAACATTCTGAATGTCAAAAGTCCAGAACAGATTAGATATGGCAAAGTTATTTCCCATGGTAGGGGAATTTAGGTCAAGAGGGCACGACTTCAGAATTGAAGGACGTCCATTTAGAAAATATATGCGGAGAAATTACTTTAGTCAGAGGGTGGTAAATCTGTGGAATTTGTTGCCATGAATGGCTGTGGAGGCCAAGCCATTGGGTGTATTTAAGGAGGAGATAGATAGGTTCTTGCTCAGCCAGGGCATCAAAGGGTATGGGGTGAAAGCAAGGGAGTGGGGATGTCTGGAAGAATTGGATCAGCCAATGATTGAATGGCTCAGCAGACTTGATGGGCTGAATGGCCTACTCCTGTTCCTATATCTTATGGTCTTAGGAACCTTGAAGTGGGTGGGCTACAGCAGCAGAAGATCACACCAGGTTCTACTCCTATCCCCAATAATGCGGCCACTGAGTGAACATCTACGTATGAGGAACTTGCCGTGGTGTGTTGGTGTGACATGTAACAAAAATAAACATTTGAGAATTGTAAAGAATAAGAATTATATAAAGTAAAATCAGAGATTAAAGTACAGATATTTATCCATAAATATTAGCACATATATAATGTAAAGTGTAATAAAAAGCAATTTGAAGCGTTTACAGTGCATTGACATGGTAATAGGTAGAGGGGGGTGTGGGGGGAGCTAACTAAAATGGTTGCTCTGATTAACTGCCGGGGGAGAAATGCTGGATTGGCTGATGACAACTACGTCCCATCACGTGATCCAATTCGATCCAAGTCCCCGACTGGAAATTCAAGTTAATCCCAGTAGAGTCTCAGCTATACCTGTGAACTGCGGGGGGAATCATATAGTTTTACCTGTACCCTTGTCAGAGCAACCACTGGCTGGCCCGACTGAGTGACGGGCTCAGGGAGCCAATCTTGATCTCTGCCACTGGCAAAGAGGACCTTAATTCCAGAAGGAACTAGATAGCTGGTACCGAGCAGTTACCTCCTCAGCTGTTCCTTCTTCTCCTCTTCTGATAGTGAGGCATTCTGTTGAACTTGCCTGGTATTTTCTGCAGGAAGGAATACGATCAGTTAGTGAGTGGGGGGGGGTCCACTTGACAATGGAATGGGGCGCACAGGAAGGTAATACTTCCAGACACCCCCTTTCTACAATAGAGCCACAGGCTGTGACCTTGTCAGAGAGTCATCGAGGGATACAGCCCCTCTGGACCGACTGAGTAACGACGAACATCTAGTACCATCACACTGAGAACAACATAGAGCAGCCAATTAATTCACCTACCTACCTGCACATCTTTGGAATGTGGGAGGGAATCAGAGCACCGGAAGGAGTGGAAATGTACTTCACCTGGAGTAACAAAATGGAACCTGCACAGTACCAGAGTGCTTTGCTAATAGAGTTCATGCAACATTATGCCGATGGAACCTGAGCCCTTGACAAACACTTTGATCAAGCACGCTAGAATGCACCCATTCCTTGAACAGAGGCTTGGGTAGCCGCCGCGCTTATGTATAAGGGAGTGACTATGTGGTCTGTGTTTTGGAGGCTCTCACCGGCACTTGTGTGGCGGTGGCCTCCCCTTGCTGCAAGTGAAACAAGCACACTTGTGATCGATCCACTCTCGGGTTATTTGTTGTTTGTTATGGGACGTAGCGAGAAGGCGCTTGACGGGGGCGGGAGATGGGGTGGAGATGAACCATGCGGCCACAAGGAAGAACGTACAAGCTCCAAGGCAACCGAGGCCAGGAATGAACCTGGAATTCCAGCAGCAACCCTACCAGAAGAGCTGGGAGCAGCCTGCAAGTGCCACCCAACCGGTCGACCTGCCCCTGAACGGGCTGATGGCCAAGTTAGGCGACAAATGAAGGTGCCACGCAATTCAGTGCAAAGGAGAAACCCATTCCCTCTCATCAATAACCAGAGCATCTGGACTTAGTGATTTTAACAAAATAATCAAGGGGAGAAGAAAATACGAACTAAGAGAAATAAAGATTACTGTCAAAATCTTTGCTGACTAAATGAAGTGGCAAACATTGATTTTAGATCAATTTTTGCTGCTGTGTTTTGTCACAAAAGACTTCAACAGTTATACTAAATGAACGACAGCACTCGGATGTGTCCGAGAAATTGGAGCAGGTTGTGGCAAGTATGACCTTTCTTTTTTCGGTGGGCCAAACGACCTCTCCCTCTGCTGCAACTCTAAGATTTCTCCACCGGCGATTAAAATCTTCCTGACGCACTCGTACTTGCCTTCAATGTCCAACTCCTCTTCCCCAGCTTCCATTTTCTCCGTCATTCCCAGGACACTGCCCTGCGGAGGGACATACGGATCATCCAGATTAGGGTCGTCCTCGTGCTCTATTAACCTGAGAAGGCAAACAGGGGCAACATTGGCGCAAGCCACCAAGGGTCGGCAGCTAGTGCACCCCCTCGCCTCACCCAAAGTGCCTGCCAGCCCACCGCAATTCCTGATCCTAGCACACAAGTTAAATCCCTCCGAGGTCTCCTCGCTCCCTCCCCATCTTTGCGACGATGTGGGCTGGGTGGGATGGTGCACAGGCAGGATGCAGATAGGATTTAAGAACGGGTATAGGCATGCTGACAGAGTAGGCGAGAACATGACAGGGGTGATATAGAGTAGTAAAGAGCTACAGGAGGGAAACAGCCCATTCAGCCCATCTGGTCTCTTCTGATAATCACTCAATTATGCTCGATGGCTGGGGATGAAAAGTCTGTGTATGGCGGCTCATCTCCCTCACTGCTCTACAGTCGAGTGGTTT
The DNA here is from genome assembly GCF_030144855.1 of Hypanus sabinus. Lineage (NCBI taxonomy): Eukaryota > Metazoa > Chordata > Chondrichthyes > Myliobatiformes > Dasyatidae > Hypanus > Hypanus sabinus. The sequence goes on along the minus strand of NC_082736.1, from coordinate 30,618,687 downwards.
TCCTCTGTCTGGAGGATGTTACTGAAGTTCTGCAATTTATGCCTTGGGTGGGACTCCTTTTTGGTTTTTTCTCTTTTATATTCTGCTTTTTTGTTGCTAACTGACCGATTTAACTTTGGCATGATTTATAAGTTTTTTTTTTGTGCGGGGGGCGTTGATGTTTTTGTTTGAACGACTCCCGTGGTTTTTCTTCGTTTCACGGCTACGGAGAAGATGAATCTCAGAGTTATATGTGCATACATACTTTCACAATAAATGAACCTTTAGATCTTGCATCAATCAGACTTTATTCTCCCCACATTCCTATCCACTCACCCCACCCGGTTCTTCTACTTACTTACACACTAGGGGCAATTTAAGATAAGACATAGGAGCAGAATTAGGCCATTCAGCCCATTGTGCTCTGCCATTCCATCATGGCTGATTACAGTGGAGAACAACCCACCGACCCATCCTGTCCCATCTTTGGAACGTGGGAGGTCACTTGGGGGGGGAGCACATGTGGTCACGGCAAGGCACATGAAAACTCGACACAGACAAAGGTACAAATGAGGACTGAATCTGGATTGCTGGAGCTGTGAGACCCAGCTATGCGTCTGTGAAATCTCACTCACTCCAGCCACACCCCTCGTAATCTGACGCACGTCAGCAGGAACCCAAAACCTGAAACGCTCGCTACGACATACAACAAGCATCACGTTGGGTTTCAGTGCGCGACCTGATGGCCGAGTCTTGACCCAGCTTCGGGGACAGACCTCGTACACTGCACAACGGGGCAAGGGATGCCCATTTCAAAGCCTCAAGGTACATTAATTATCAAAGAAAGGATGCAGTGCACAACCCTGAGATTTGTCTTCCCCACAGACGGCCACGAAGCAAAACAAAAAAAACCCTTGGAGGCCCGTTCAAAGGGAAACATCAAACACCCACACCGCGGGCAAAAAAAACCGCGCTAACGGCAAAAATGAAGAAGAGCGAGAAACACGGAACGTAAAGCAGAAAATCGGAAGGATCCAGGCATATTCAGTTCCGTTCAATCTAGCGCTGCGTCATTCGATATCAGCAGGTCGCCCTGATCAAAATCGCCCAAGATAGCAATAAAAAAGAGTGACCAGAAGTAATCAGAAAACACATTATAATAGAAACTACAGAGTCCAATCTGCAAACCGAGTCGCATAAACCTTGCCCAAGACCCAGGGCTCTGGCACCATCCTCCGGCAGCATCGAGCCAGAGGGCACATTCGAATGCAGGGACCTACGGAGCACAGGAATTCATTCCCGCAGAGAGTGGCAAGCGCCTGGAATTTTCTACCCCAAAGAACTGTGGAGGGTAGATTACAGGGGTGGGGGTACTTAAAGAGGTGTTCGGTGAGTTTTTGAACAATTGGGGAACCGAGGCTATGTGGAACTTTCAGAAGGAGGCGCCAATGCCCAGGATTGGGAAAAAAAGCTGTACGGTCAGGGGCACCAGCTGCCCCACCATCACGGACACTTTCAACAGGCGATGCCCCAAGAAGGCAGCACCCATCGTTGACTCTCTCCAACCAGGAGATGCCTTGGACTCCTTGGAGTTTAGAAGAATGAGGGGGGATCTCAGAAACATTTTGAATGTTGAAAGGCACGGACAGAGTGGACTTGGCAAAGTTGTTTCCCGTGGTGGGGGAGTCTAGTATGAGAGGGCATGACTTAAGGATTGAAGGGCGTTCATTCAGAACAGAGACGCGAAGAAATTTTTTAGCCAGAGGGTGATGAATCTGTGAAATTTGTTGCCACGGGCGGCGGTGGAGGCCAAGTCATTGGGTGTATTTAAGGCAGAGATTGAAAGGTATCTGAGTAGCCAGGGCATCAAAGGTTATGGTGAGAAGGCGGAGGAGTGGGACTGAATGGAAGAATGGATCAGCTCATGATAAAATGGCAGAGCAGACTCGATGGGCCAAATGGCCAACTCCTGCTCTTTTGTCTTGTGCCCTCTTCTCATTACTACCATCAGGGAGGAGGCACAGCAGCCTGAAATAACACACCCTCAACATTTTAGGAGCAGATTCTACCACTCCACCATCAGATTTCTGAAGCCACTCTGTTTTGCAATACTAGCTTTTCTATATTTCCTGTAGAAGAAGAAAGTCCTTAACTTCAAGTGGAGTCATTGAGACACCATCGTGACGGCGTTTTTTTTTAAGCAGGCTTTCTTATTTTTACAAGGCTGAGTTGCTAGCTCGACGCTCAACCCAGCACAGATGGAAAGCGTGCAAGGGGACTGGCTGGATTCGAACTCGGGAGCCTTCGCTCTAAAGTCGGGCGCTGATGCACCACGCCACCAGCCAGCTATTGTAACTTATGGCATTTTGGGAAAAAAAAATGTAATGCACTGCACTGCTGCAGCAAAGCAACAAACTTCACGGCATACGTCAGTGATAATAACCCCCGAATCTGGTTCAGAGGAGTTATGGCCTGGGACAGGTCAGCTGTGATCATATCTAAGGATAGGGCAGGCTTTGTGGGCAGAGTGGCCTACCCTTGCTTTTATTTTCCCCTGGAAAACTGCTGCCCCCCCCCCCCCCGTGTTCACTCGGAAGAAGATAAGTTGCCTTGTGGTCAACTGCCGACTTCTGTGGCACTTGCGAACTATGTCTTTGCGTGGATTTTTACTGATATCTTGTTTACTTGCTATCTTATACGAGCTATGCCTGCTCTGTGTTGTGTGTGTACTGTGTTTTGTACCTTGGCCCTGGAGTAATGCTGTCTCATTTTGGCTGTATTCATGTACGGTTGAATGACCATATAAAAAGGACATTTCATTAAAATATTTTTAAAAATCCAACAGATCCATAACCTCTTGAAAGTGGTGTCACAGTTAGGTAGGGTCATAAAGAGAACTTTTGTTACAGTGGCCTGAAGGCACACAGTCAGTGATTCAGGAACAGCTTCTTCCCCTCTCCCATTCGATTCCTGAATGGACATTGAATGCGTGAACACTACCTCACCTTTTTAATATATAGTACTTCTGGGTTTTTTTTGCACGATTTTTAACATTCAATATACACATACTATAATTGATAGATTTATTTATTCTTCTTCTTCTATACTATGTATTGCATTGAACTGCTGCTGCTAACCATATAACCATTTAACAATTACAGCATGGAAACAGGCCATCTCGGCCCTTCTAGTCCATGCCGAACGCTTACTCTCACCTAGTTCCACCTACCTGCACTCAGCCCATAACCCTCCATTCCTTTCCTGTCCATATACCTATCCAATGTTACTTTAAATGACAATACCGAACCTGCCTCTACCACTTCTACTGGAAGCTCGTTCCACACAGCTACCACTCTCTGAGTAAAGAAATTCCCTCTCATGTTACCCCTAAACTTTTGCCCCTTAACTTCTCAACTTTAAATCTCCCCTACTCTCAATGGAAAAAGCCTATCCCTGTCAACTCTATCTATCCCCCTCATAATTTTAAATACCTCCATTAAGTCCCCCCTCAACCTTCTACGCTCCAAAGAATAAAGACCTAACTTGTTCAACCTTTCTCTGTAACTTAGGTGCTGAAACCCAGGTAACATTCTAGTAAATCTCCTCTGTACTCTCTCTATCAACAAATTTCACTACATATGCCGGTGATAATAAACCTGATTCTGATTCTAAATCATAGCACTGAGAAAGGAGATGGAATGTTATGTTGAAGTTGTATGAGACTTATTTGGAGTATTGTGTGCACGAGGAGGGAGAGGTAATCACTGAGACACACTGGCTTTGTGGAGATGCGATTCCGAGTCAGGGTAAGACTCACAAACAATATTTCCATACCAATCCATGGCTTTCTCAATGCCTTGATTCCCCGAAAGCGCCAAGGCCTTTTCCCTGGAAAAGAAACAGGAGCAACGGATTTAAAATACAGTTCAACCCTCGTCGGTCCAGCTCTGTATTCTGACAACTGATGCCCGTCCCACTCTGATCCATTCCCCCTCACTGGTTTTCTAGCATCGCTTTCCTCTGCAGCCTCACGTTTCCACAGCAATGCAGATCCAGAGACAGGCAGCAGGTCGAAAATAACATACGTGAGCGATGGTAATCCTGATTCTGGTATGGGTCCCTGTTGTGGGAAGAGTGGGAAGGAGACAGGGAGAGGGGAATCAAGGTTGGGAAAAGGGGAAGGGAGCGAGAAGCACTAGACAGACATTCTGTAATGATCAACAAACCAAATGTTTGGAATCAAATGACCTTGCCTGGTATCTCAGGGGTGGGGGTGTGTGTCCCTGCCCCTGGCACTCCTTCTCTGCCACCTGTCCCACATCCCACCCGCAGTGCTCCACCCTCGCCAATCCCAACAGACTTCGTTCCTGCCAGATTTACAAACTCGCTCTCAGCTCCACGTCGACAGGTACAGTACTGTGCAAAGTTCATCCAGCTTACCGAAACTTATCAAAGTTTGGGCACCCTAGCGATATATACATGCCTAAGAATTTTGCACAGATTTGCAGTTGGACAGTTGGAAGGAAGAATTCCAAAAACAAACCGGCACGAGAGGGATGTTCACCTAAATGAAATGCCCCTGCCTTTCCAACTTACGCCCTGTTGCGGGAGAATCCCATCTCCATCATGGAATCCAACGCTGTCATTTCAGCCATCAGCTCCCGTTTGGACGAAAGCAACACTCTGTGAAGTAAAAGAGCCACAAGAGGTTTACCATTTGAATTGGGATTTGACAATGGGTGAGAGAGAGAGTATAGTTGTTCAACCCTGCCTGTGTCATTATTGAAAACTGTCTCCATTTAGTCCTGCTTCATAGACTGCAAACACCTTCCTTTTCAACACACACAAAATGCTGGAGGAACTCCGGAGGTCAGGCAGCATCTATAGATGGGAGTTAACAGTCACCGTTTCTGGGAAGTAGGAACTCCGGAGGTCAGGCAGCATCTATAGATGGAAGTTAACAGTCACCGTTTCTGGGAAGTAGGAACTCCGGAGGTCAGGCAGCATCTATAGATGGGAGTTAACAGTCACCGTTTCTGGGAAGTAGGAACTCCGGAGGTCAGGCAGCATCTATAGATGGGAGTTAACAGTCATCGTTTCTGGGAAGTAGGAACTCTGGAGGTCAGGCAGCATCTATAGATGGGAGTTAACAGTCACCGTTTCTGGGAAGTAGGAACTCCGGAGGTCAGGCAGCATCTATAGATGGAAGTTAACAGTCACCGTTTCTGGGAAGTAGGAACTCCGGAGGTCAGGCAGCATCTATAGATGGGAGTTAACAGTCACCGTTTCTGGGAAGTAGGAACTCCGGAGGTCAGGCAGCATCTATAGATGGGAGTTAACAGTCATCGTTTCTGGGAAGTAGGAACTCTGGAGGTCAGGCAGCATCTATAGATGGGAGTTAACAGTCACCGTTTCTGGGAAGTAGGAACTCCGGAGGTCAGGCAGCATCTATAGATGGGAGTTAACAGTCACCGTTTCTGGGAAGTAGGAACTCCGGAGGTCAGGCAGCATCTATAGATGGAAGTTAACAGTCACCGTTTCTGGGAAGTAGGAACTCCGGAGGTCAGGCAGCATCTATAGATGGGAGTTAACAGTCACCGTTTCTGGGAAGTAGGAACTCCGGAGGTCAGGCAGCATCTATAGATGGGAGTTAACAGTCATCGTTTCTGGGAAGTAGGAACTCTGGAGGTCAGGCAGCATCTATAGATGGGAGTTAACAGTCACCGTTTCTGGGAAGTAGGAACTCCGGAGGTCAGGCAGCATCTATAGATGGGAGTTAACAGTCACCGTTTCTGGGAAGTAGGAACTCCGGAGGTCAGGCAGCATCTATAGATGGGAGTTAACAGTCACCGTTTCTGGGAAGTAGGAACTCCGGAGGTCAGGCAGCATCTATAGATGGAAGTTAACAGTCATCGTTTCTGGGAAGTAGGAACTCCGGAGGTCAGGCAGCATCTATAGATGGAAGTTAACAGTCACCGTTTCTGGGAAGTAGGAACTCCGGAGGTCAGGCAGCATCTATAGATGGAAGTTAACAGTCACCGTTTCTGGGAAGTATAGACCGGTGAGCCTCGCGTCAGTTGTAGGGAAAATGCCCGAGAAAATTCCTAGGGGCAGGAATATATGAGCATTTGGAAACCCACGGCCTAATTAGGGAGAGCCGGCATGGCTTTAGTAAAGTTGGTAAGGCAGCAAATCAAGACATTGAATTCAAAAGTGAGGAGGTTCTGTTGCAAGTTTATAAAACTCTGGTTAGGCCACATCTGGATTATTGCGTACCCTGCTATAGATTATAAACCTCTGTCGAGAGTAGACGGGGAGCACCTGTTTCTCAGAGCTGAAATGTGTAACACCAAAAGGCGTGCAGTGAAGGTGTGAGGGGGTAGGTTCAAGGGGGATGAGAGGGGTAAATTTTTTTTACTCAGAGAGCAGTGGATGCCTGGAACACACTGCCTGGTATGGAGGTGGAGGCAAATACATTAGAGGCTTTTAAGAGATGTTCAGATAGGCACACGGATGTGAGGAAGATGGAGGGATGTGGACATGGTGCAGCGAGGAGAGATTAGTGATTGGGTGTTTTCGATTTTGCTCTCTTTAGCTGGTTCAGCACATCACTGTGGGCCGAATGGCCTGTTCCCATGCTGTACGGTCCTATGTTCTGAGACCCTTCATCAGGTTTGGGCTTCTATGGAGGAGAACAAATAGCCAAAGTTTCCGGGCAAGATGATGAAGGGTCTCAGCCTGAAACATTCCCCTCCATTGATACTGCGTGACCTACTGAGTTCCTCCAGCATTTTTTGTGTGTTGCTTTACATGGCAAGATGTTTTTTCCTTCACAATTACCCCTTCTTTATTACCACCCTCACCTCGCAAAGGATTAAGAACCACCCTCTGCTCCTGCACTGACAGGTTTAGAGCTAAAGAACTTAAGCAAAACAGCAGCAAGACTACACCGTTCAATGTGGTCATCTCTGGCCTCATCTCCTCTTCTTTGATAGCTTCCCCACAATCCCAATCCCTTGATCTTCCTACTTCGTCTTCAGATACTCCCAGCAACCTAGCTGCCACAGAGGCTGTGGAGTTTCTCCACCGTTAGATCTCGTGACCATCTCCCCGCACTCAAAATTCTTCCTCTGGTGGAAGCATCCTGCTCTGTCCCGTCCCCCCCCCCCCCCGGAGATCTCAGGCACTCAGGGGCCACTTTATTCAGTACACCTCATGCAAATACCTAACCAGCCAATCACGTGGCAGCAAGTCAACGCACAAAAGCACGCGGACACGGTCAGGAGGTTCAGTTGTTTATCAGACCGAACATCAGAACGGGGGAACTAATGTGATCTAATGTGGCGAGAGGTCGCAGACTTTCGAGATGCACAGCACGGTAGTGTAGCCGTAAGTGTAATGCTTTGTGGCGCCAGCGATCACTGATCAGGGTTCAATACCCGCCACCGTCTGTAACACTCTCACCATGACCATGTAGGTTTCCTTCCCCTGCAGCTCACTGAAGTGTTTTTTTTTTAATTTTTGCGCCATTCTCTGTAAACTCCAGAGGCTGTGCATGAAAATCGCAGAAGATCAACAGTTTCTGAGATACTCAAGCCACCCCATCTGGCACCAATAAGCATTCCACAGTCAAAGCCACTTCGATCAGTATTTCTTCTCCCATTCTGATGTTCGGCCTGAGCAACAACTGATCCTCTTGGCCATGTGGACGTGCTTTTACAGACTGAGCTGCTGCCACGTGATTGGCTGATGAGATATTTGCATAAACGAGCAGGTTGTAGCCACTGCGTGTGTATTTGCATGTGTTAGAACAAAATGTGCATAAATACAGGTTGAATACCCCTCATTCTAAATTCCAAAATTGGAAAACTTCCAAAATCCGTCTTTTTTTTAAAAAACGCTGACGTGACATCACAACTGGAAAATTCCACTAGGCACTGGGAAGCTTCCCCAGCAACGCACAGCTTTCTGTGCACTGCGGATAATTCCGTGAACTGACCTCACATATGTAATGTATAGAGAAATGTGGCACAAAGCCAGAAGCGAAGCTCTTGATCGCATATTGAAAGAGTGGATTTGTCAGCGGAGTGAACCTATGCTGCTTAACAGAATGCCGATCACGGGGGAAAAAAAATCAAAAATCTATCACGACGAACTGAAATTTGAAGATGGTTGTTTCATGAGCAAAATTGTTCAACATGTTACATAAAACTACACCGCTCCCCCTTCGTATTTACTGTGGAATGGGCAGCTGTTTGAAATCGATGGCAGAAACGAAGCCAATTGCAGCACCGGACCTGGTAACTGAAATATCTCCGACAGTCAGTGGGAGACCCAGCTCCGTCACATCAGACTGTGCTTCAGCCGTAGTCCGACTGTGTGCAAGCTGGATATCCAATGCAAATAGATTTTGCGTTTATGGGTCCTGTCCCCACAGATTATCGGTATATAGATGCAAATATTCCAAAATCTAAACACCTCTGGCCTCAAGCATTTTGGATAAAGGATGCCCAACCTGAACCAGCTTGTATTTTACAATATAAACTGGACTATAAAACGCGATTTAAATTGCTTACAGTGAGGTAAAAGGGGGGGGGGTGGGGGTGCGGGGATGACTAGTACGGTTGACCTGGGGAAGAAACTTCTAAGGTGGCGTGAAGTTTTTTGTTTCAGTAGTACTATAGCACTTTCCAGAACGGGGCTATTGGAAAAGGCGGTTTGCAGGGCGGGGAATGTCCGCAGTAAGTTATCCCGCCCGCTTCTTTGACCTGGACACGCACAGATCCTGCAGCAACAGTACACCTTTTCTGCTGACCTGACTATTCACGATTTGATTTTGTAGATCGTGAGAGCATGTGGCATTTTTCACGGTGAGCTAATGCTGTGAATTCTGGGTGACGTTACACGGTATGGCCTACTGGGATGTGCTGAGCCGGACAGAACGTACAAATGTAAGAAAAAAAGGGGGCAGAAAATTGTTGAATGAGCAAGCTATCTTTTAAAATAAACCATGCATGTTGCTGATGTAAACCACTCCCTTCCTTTGTTTCAGCCACATTCACATTCATCTCGAGAGAATAGAATATGAAAGCAAGAATGCAATGCTGAGGGTTTATAAAGCGCTGGCAAGCAGTTTTTGGGCCCCTTATCGAAGAAAGGATTTGCTGGCATTGCAGAGGGTTCAAACAAGGTCTGCAAGAAAGATAGGAGCTACCATATGATGAGTGTCTGGCCTGGAGTTTAGAAGAATCTCGTTGGAACATACCAATAGGATTAGGAGCCCTCGTGTAATACTCCCGAAAGGTTAATTTACAGGTTGAGTCTGTGGTAGAGAAGGCAAATGCAATGTTGGCATTTAATTCAAGGAGATAATGCTGAGGAAAATCTTCAACTGCTGGAAATCCAAAGCAACACACACACAAAATGCTGGAGGAACTCAGCAGGCCAGGCAGCGTCTTTGGAAAAAAGATACAGACGACATTTGGGGCTGAGGCCCTTCGGTCAGGACCCAGCAGGACTGCCAAAGGGTGTCGCCCCGAAATGTTGACTATACTTTGTCCAACAGATGCTGCCTGGCCTGCTGAGTTCCTCCGGCATTTTGTGTGTGTTGCTGAGATAATGCTGAAGCTTTAGACATTAGTCAGTCCACACTTGGAGTACTGTCAACAGTTTTAGACCCTTATCTCAGAAAAAGATGTGTTGTCATTGGAGGGAGTCTGGGAATGAAGGGGTTAACATATGAGGAGCATTTGGCAGCTTTGGGCCTGTAATCACTGGAATTTAGAAGAATACAGGGGGCAATCTCATTGAAACCCATCGAACGTTGGAAGGACTAGATAGGGTGGATGTGGAGGGGATGTTTCCTATGTTGGGGGTATCCAGAACCAGAGGGCAAAGCCTGAGAACAGAGATCAAGAGGAATTCTTTCAGCCAGGGCGTGGTGAATCTGCGGAATGCTCCGCCACAGTCTGCGGTGGCCAAGTCCGTGGGTGTATTTAAGGCAGAAGTTGATTGTTTCCTGATCAGTCGGGGCATCAAAGGATATGGCGAGAGAGCAGCTGTATGGGGGTGAGTGGGATCCGGGAATGGCAGAGAAGACTCGATGCGCTGAGTGGCCTAACTCGGCTGTTACGCCTAATGGAAAACTGGAAAGTTTAGACAGAGTGGACATGGAGAGGATATGTCCGGGACCAAAGAATAGAACAGTGATTCCTAACCTCTTTTTACTGCCATGCACCCTTACCATTAACTGAGGGGTCCGTGGACCCCAGGGTGGGAACTCCTGGAAGAGTAGGACATCCCTTTAGAGCAGAGATGAGGATGAATTTCTTTAACCAGAGGCTGGTGAATCTGTGGAATTCATTGCCGCGGACAAGCTGTGGAGGCCAAGTCATGGGGTATATTTAAAGTGAAGGTTGATAAATTCTTCTTCATTAAAGCTGTCAAAAGTTACGGAGAGAAGACAAGAGAATGGGGTGGGGGGGGGGGAGAATCAACCGTGAATAGAAAAATGGGACAAATGGCCTAATTTCTTCTCCTATGGCTTCTGGACTTATGAAAATGATGGGCAAGACCACTATTGTCTCTGGTGACGGGGCTCCCATGTTACTCTGGCGGAGTGATGGCTCAGAACAGGCAATTTTTTTTTCAAGTGGAGATGCAAGAGATTGCAGGTACTGGAAATCTGGATCAATCCAGAGAAACTCAGTGACCCAAGTCTATTTTCAGAAGCATGCAGGAAACAGGAGCAGGAGTCGGCCATCTGGCCTGTCGAGTCTGCCCCGCCATTCAATAGGATCACGGCTGATCTGACCATGGACTTATCTCCACCTACCTGCCTTTTCCCCTTAACCCTTAATACCGCTACTAAGCAAACATCTATCCAACCTTGTCTTAAATATATTTACTGCGGTAAATTGGGCAGAAAATTTCACAGATTCACCACTCTCTCGGAAAAGCAGTTCCTCCTCATCTCCGCCTAAAACCTACTCCCCTGAATCTTGAGGCCATGTCGCGCTAGTCTCACGTCCGATGGAGGGAAATAGGACAGCCCACATTTCAGATCAAGCCCCTTCACTTCAAGACACTGAGCAAATCAGAAGTTACGGGGTTAAGAATTAGGGGGCTCTGGCAAGACTTGTGGGACAATGGGCATAAGGAGAGACACTTTTACAGAATACATAAACCTGTTGCGTTGATGGGAGAAGGGAGCAAAACAAGGAGGGAAGGAATTATATTGACTCATCTTAGAATCTGCAATACTACGCTTAATTATTCCTTACATCTTGTGGAAAACATCACACTGGGTTGAGAGAAATCAAATGCAGGCTCCACCACTATCTTTAATGTTTTCATTTAAAAATTTTATAAGTTATGGGAGTGACTTTAAATTAATCCACTGTATTGTCTTTCATTTCTTACAATCTATGGGGCTTTTTGGGGTAATTTGGGTTTTCATTTGACAAAGAACTAGTAGGGGTTTCCTTCCCCAATGCTCTACAGCACACTCCAGTCCAGTTGGTGGTGGCAATCACCTGTAAGTAGGACTGTCAAACACCATTAAAAGCCAGAAGACCCGTCATCAGCAACGCACATAAAATGCTGGAGGAACTCAACAGGCCAGGCAGCGTCTACGGGAAAGGGTAACCTGTCGACGTTTCGGGCCAAGACCTTTTAGCAGGACGGGAGAAAGTGAAATGGGGGGGGGGGGGGAGGGGTGAAGTAAGGAGCTGATTGGTAAGAGAGATAGAGGGCTGGAGAAGGGGGATTCTAATAGGAGAGGACGGAAGGCCGTGCAAGAAAGAGAAGATGGAGAAGCAGCAGATGGAAGAGATGGGCAGGCAAGGAGAGGGAAAGGGGGATGGGGAATGGTCGGGGGGGGGGGGGGGGGGACATTACCAGAAGTTTGAGAAATCGATGTTCATGCCATCAGGTCGGAGGCTACCCAGACGGAATACCAGGCGTTGCCCCACCAACCTGAGTGTGGCGTCGTCGCGACAGCAGATGAGGCCGTGGACTGACATGGGAACGCCTCATCGGTCCTGATGGAAGCCCTGCTGGAGGTCTCGACTCAAAATGGTGACTGTACGTCTCCCTCCGTAGGTGCTGCCTGACCTGCCGAGCCCCTCCAGTGTTCTGTGCGCATTTATTTATACATTTCCAAGTCAGGATGCTGTGGAACACGAGAAGGTCCCAAGCTCCTGATACCCTTGACCTCCAGAACAGAGGTTATGGGTCTGGGATGTGTGTTTGAGAGTAACCTGGGTGAGCAAGGACAGTGTAAAAGACGCAACATGTCAAGCAGAATTGGGCCATTCTGCCCATCGAGTCTCTTCCGCCAGGCCATCAATGCTCATTTACCTTCCCCCTCAACCTCTATTCTCTTGATATCTACCCATAAACTTTGACACACTTACTAATCAGGAACATGTCAACTTCTAACCCTTTCCTCCCACACATTCATCCATTCTATCATCCACGTACCTACCTAAAAGTCTCTTAGATGTCCTTAATGTATCAGCCTCTACCACCATCCCTGGCCGACCATCCCACACACCTATCACCATGTTAAAAAAGAACCTACATCTGACATTGCCCCCAAACCTCCACATCATTCCTCCAAATACCTTAAATTTATGCTCCCAATCCCCTGTATAAGCCATTTCCACCCTGGGGAAAAAAGTTCTGGCTGTCCACACTTTCTATGCCTCTCATCAAGTCAGCTCTCATCCTCCTTCTCGCCAAAGAGAAAAGCCCTCGCTGGCTCAACCTCTCCTCGTAAAATGTGCTCTCCAATCCAGGCAGCGTCCTGGTGAATCTCCTCTGCACCCTCTCTAATCCAGGCAGCGTCCTGGTGAATCTCCTCTGCACCCTCTCTAATCCAGGCAGCGTCCTGGTGAATCTCCCTCTGCACCCTCTCTAATCCAGGCAGCGTCCTGGTGAATCTCCCTCTGCACCCTCCCTAATCCAGGCAGCGTCCTGGTGAATCTCCTCTGCACCCTCTCTAATCCAGGCAGCATCCTGGTGAAACTCCTCTGCACTCTCTCTAATCCAGGCAGCATCCTGGTGAATCTCCTCTGCACCCTCTCTAATCTAGGTGCCATCCTGGTGAATCTCCTCTGCACACTCTCTAATCCAGGCAGCATCCTGGTGAATCTCCTCTGCACCCTCTCTAATCCAGACAGCATCCTGGTGAATCTCCTCTGCACCCTCTCTAATCCAGGCAGCGTCCTGGTGAATCTCCTCTGCACCTTCTCTAATCCAGGCAGGGTCCTGGTGAATCTCCTCTGCACCCTCTCTAATCTAGGTGCCATCCTGGTGAATCTCCTCTGCACACTCTCTAATCCAGGCAGCATCCTGGTGAATCTCCTCTGCACCCTCTCTAATCCAGACAGCATCCTGGTGAATCTCCTCTGCACCCTCTCTAATCCAGGCAGCGTCCTGGTGAATCTCCTCTGCACCTTCTCTAATCCAGGCAGGGTCCTGGTGAATCTCCTCTGCACCCTCTCTAATCTAGGTGCCATCCTGGTGAATCTCCTCTGCACACTCTCTAATCCAGGCAGCATCCTGGTGAATCTCCTCTGCACCCTCTCTAATCCAGACAGCATCCTGGTGAATCTCCTCTGCACCCTCTCTAATCCAGACAGCCTCCTGGTGAATCTCCTCTGCACCCTCTCTAATCCAGGCAGCGTCCTGGTGAATCTCCTCTGCACCTTCTCTAATCCAGGCAGGGTCCTGGTGAATCTCCTCTGCACCCTCTCTAATCCAGGCAGCGTCCTGGTGAATCTCCTTCGCACCCTCCCTAATCCAGGCAGCATCCTGGTGAATCTCCTCTGCACCCTCCCTAATCCAGGCAGAATCCTGGTGAATCTCCTCTGCACCCTCTCTAATCCAGGCAACGCCTTGGTGAATCTCCTCTGCAACCTCTCTTATCCAGGCAGCATCCTGGTGAATCTCCCTCTGCACCCTCTCTAATCCAGGCAGCATCCTGGTGAATCTCCTCTGCACCCTCTCTAATCCAAGCGGCATCCTGGTGAATCTCCTCTGCACCCTCTCTAATCCAGGCAGCGTCCTGGTGAATCTCCTCTGCACCCTCTCTAATCCAGGCAGCATCCTGGTGAATCTCCTCTGCACCCTCTCTAATCCAGGCAGCATCCTGGTGAATCTCCTCTGCACCCTCTCTAATCCAGGCAGCATCCTGGTGAATCTCATCTGCACCCTCTCTAATACAGGCAACGTCCTGGTGAATCTCCTCTGTACCCACTCTAATCCAGGCAGCATCCTGGTGAATCTCCCTCTGTACCCTCTCTAAACCAGGTAGCATCCTGGTGAATCTCCTCTGCACCCTCTCTAATCCAGGCAGCGTCCTGGTGAATCTCCACTGCACCCGCTCTAATCCAGGCAGCATCCTGGTGAATCTCCTCTGCACCCTCTCTAACCCAAGCGGCATCCTGGTGAATCTCCTCTGCACCCTCTCTAATCCAGGCAGCGACCTGTTGAATCTCTCTGCACCCTCTCTTATCCAGGCAGCATCCTGGTGAATCTCCTCTGCACCCTCTCTAATCCAGGCAGCGTCCTGGTGAATCTCCTCTGCACCCTCTCTAATCCAGGCAGTGTCCTGGTGAATCTCCTCTGCACCCTCACTAATCCAGGCAGCGTCCTGGTGAATCTCCTCTGCACCCTCTCTAATCCAGGCAGCGTCCTGGTGAATCTCCTCTGCACCCTCTCTAATCCAGGCAGCGACCTGGTGAATCTCCTCTGCACACTCTCTAATCCAGGCAGCGTCCTGGTGAATCTCCTCTGCACCCTCTCTAATCCAGGCAGCGTCCTGGTGAATCTCTCTCTGCACCCTCTCTAATGCAGGCAGCGTCCTGGTAAATCTCCTCTACAACCTCTCTAATCCAGGCAGCAGCCTGGTGAATCTCCTCTGCACACCCTCTCCAATCCAGGCAGCATCCGGGTGAATCTCCTCTGCACACTCTCTAATCCAGGCAGAATCCTGGTGAATCTCCTCTGCACCCTCTCTAATCCAGGCAGCATCCTGGTGAATCTCCTCTGCACCGTCTCTTAAGCTTCCACAGCTTTCCTGTAGTGAGGCGACCAGAACCGAACACAATACTTCATGGTTTGGGTAGTGGATGAAGTCTCAATGTCAATAAGATCAAAGAACTAAAAGGGCAAGATGAGGAAGCACACACCAGTCCTCATGGAGGATCGGAAGTGGGGAGAGTGAGCAACTTCAAGTTCCTAGGTGTCAATATCTCTCAGGATCTTATAGGTTGCAAAACTGGGCTGAGAAGTAGCAGATGGAGTTTAATCCAGATAAGCGTGAAGTGGTTCATTTTGGTAGGTCAAATATAATGGCAGAATATAGTATTAATGGTAAGACTCTAGGCAGTGTGGAGGATCAGAGGGATCTTGGGGTCCGAGTCCATAGGACACTCAAAGCAGCTGCACAGGTTGACTCTGTGGTTAAGAAGATGTATGGCCTTCATCAATTGTGGAATTGAATTTAGGATCTGCAGTAATGTTGCAGCTATATAGGACCCTGATCAGACCCCGGTTAGACCCCACTTGGAGTACCGTGCTCAGTTCTGGTCGCCTCACTACAGGAAGGATGTGGAAGCCATAGAAAAGGTGCAGAGGAGATTTGCAAGGATGTTGCCTGGATTGGGGAGCATGCCTCATGAGAATAGGTTGAGTGAACTCGGCCTTTTTTCTGGAGCAAAGGATAATGAGAGGTGACCTGATAGAGATGTACAAGGTGATGAGAGGCACTGATCATGTGGATAGTCAGAGGCTTTGTCCCCCAGGGCTGAAATGGCTGCCACAAGAGGACACAGGTTTAAGGTGCTGGGGGGTAGGCACAGAGATGTCAGGGGTAAGTTTTTTACTCAGAGAGTGGTGAGTGCGTGGAATGGGTTGCCGGCAATGATAGGGTCTTTTAAGAGGCTTTTAGATAGTTTCATGGAGCTTAGAAAAATAGAGGGCTATGGCTAAGCCTAGTGAGTTCTGAGGTAGGAACATGTTCAGCACAACTTTGTGGACTGGAGGGCCTGTATTGTGCTGCAGGTTTTCTATATTTCTATCCTGGTCCCAACATACAAAGAAAGGATGACAGCAGCAATATTTCACTAGGAGTTTGAGGATATTTGATATGTCACCTAAGACACTGACAAATTTCTACAGGTGTGCCATGGAGAGCATTCTAACTGGCTGCATCATCTTCTGGTGTGGGAAAGGGCTATTCCACATGATCGAAATGAGCTGCAGAGAGCTGTAAACTCAGTCGGCTCCACCGTGGGCACCAGCCCTCCCAGCATCCAGGACATCTATATATATATTTATATATATATATATATATATATATATTTTAGTTAAGGTACAAGAGCCTCAGGACTCGCACCACTAGGTTCAAGAACAGTTACTGCCCCTCAACCATCAGGCTCTTGAACCAAAGGGGCCAGCCACACCCACTTGCCCATCCATTGAGATGTTCCCACAACCAATGGTCTCACTTTTAGGACTCTTTATCTCATGTTCTCCCAACTTATTGCTGTTTATTTATATTTGCACAGTTTGTTGTCTCCTGCACTCTGGTTGATCTTTCATCCATCCTGTTATATACTACAGATTTGCTGAGTATCTAGGCACGAAAATGAATATCGTATGTGGTGGCACGTATGTACCTTGATAATCCATTTCTTTCTTTGAACTTCCCACCGCCTAAATCAAGAAAGGAAACTGACTGGAACAATTCATACAATACCAGACAGAGGCACTGTAATTTTAATTTCAGCACCCTGTCCTATGACTCAGAGAGAGGACAATCCACATTCAGCAATGGTTGACTCAAGGATTCAAAACACAGTCACAGCACAATAAACTTTGTGCTCATCTGATTTTCTTCAGATAATTTGGTCACAGGTTCCTGTTTTTTTTTAAAAAAGAGCACAGAATGGAATTTCTTAAAGGTGGACTTGGCGACAAACTTCTTTAAAAATAAAAAAAAATCATGAAGGACCTCGTTTACTTTCTCGGTTTTGAATTATGGATGCTGTGAGATTTTTAAAAGGTAAAATTTATAAAAATATAATGATAATTGTTGCGTCTTTGCTGGTGAACAACTTTGTTGCAAGTCTTGGGTGTTCCCTTCCCAGCTAACACTGGAAACCCACCAGCCCGGGCCTACCTTACACCACCGGATCCTCGGGCTTTCCTACGCCGCGCAGCCGGCTGAAGGCACACTTTGGCCGGGGAAGGCGTTCAGAATGCTGTCGGTGGGTCAGCGGAAGGGGAGGGGGAATTCGCAGCACGGCGAGGACGGCGGAGATGGCTCGGTACCAGGCCGTCAGGTGGGCTCCCGCTCGTTCTCTGGCCGCGGTCGGCTTCTTCCAGCATCGCCGGCAGCCGCCGCACACAACGAGGAGGCCGAGCTGTCAGTCAACTGGGCGAGGGGGCATGGTCCTGGCCGTCAATCAGCGGCGTGGGCGGCCGAGCTGTCAGTCAACTGGGGGGAGAGGGCGTGGTCCGAGCCGTCAATCAGCGGCGTGGGCGGCGCCCGGGCTGATTCCACGGGCGACCCACAAGAGGCGGGGCCGAATTCATCTGTCAGTCATCTTTCACCGCTCCTCAGTCCACCAATCACATCGGGGTCCCGTGTCGCCACACCCCTTTTCCATTTTTACCTGACAATCTCCCAGTTAGGAGTCAAGTCAAGTTTATTAAAACAACACACACAAAATTATTGTCATTTGGACCATAAGCTGCTGGTACAGTACACAGTAAAAACGAAACAACATTCCTCCAGGACCCTTGGTGATGCATAAATCAACACAAAACTACACTAGACTATGTGAGACAGCACAAGGCTACACTAGACTACATAAAACATCATAAAAACTACACTAGACTACAGACCTGCACAGGACTACATAAAGTGCACAAAACAGTGCAGGACAATACAATTAATGAACAAGACAATAGGCACAGTAGAGGACAAATTACAATATAATAATAAATGGTGTAGATGTCAGTCTGAGGAGCCTGATGGCTTGGGGGAAGAAACTGTTACACAGTCTGGTCGTGAGAGCCCGAATGCTTCGGTACCTTTTGCCAGATGGCAGGAGGTATATACTGTAGACCGTATGTGATGAGCAAACCGAGCTCAGATGGGGTCCAGAGTTGACCCTCCCCGTGAACTATGCTGCTAATGGGAGAGAGAGAGAGAGAAGAAGGGGGGAAGGCATGCTGTGCAGATGAGAGAGAGATGATTTAATATTATGGCTCCTTGGCTTGCTGTTTACCTTTGCTCCAAGGACACTTTTGCCTGCTTGGAAGATTCCTGCAGGGACAGCAAGGCGGGACCCGGTCGATGGACAGCCGGTGTCCAGCAAGTGATGATAAAAAGCAGGTCTGCAAAGACACAAGCAGACACACCACTGGACAGTGAGAGAGCGTTGCGCACCCACGTGAAGGTGGGGGTTTGGAGGATTGATTCGGGGGAATTGATCAGGCGACCGGCCGGGGCTTGTGTGTGTGTGTGTGTCCACCCTCGCCTGGGTGACAGGCCTACCACTGAAGAACAGTTGTACGTGGTATTGTCACAGCTGGTGACCGCAACAGGAAGACAACGGGAAGATCGAAGGCAACAGCATCATCTCTCTCTCTCTCTCTCTCTCCCCTCCCCCCCCCCAACGTTACACCAGAACCACCTCGACCAGAACACCTCGATTCCTATTTCCACACTTCTGTATAGATCATTACCAACCTGTTTCACATATATTTGCATTTTATAGTACTGTATTATTAGTTTACTAATAAACACTATTAGTTACAGTAATACCAGACTCCAACGTGTATTCCATTTCTGCAGGACATAGGAGCTTAATTAGTCCATCTGGCCCATCGAATCTGCTCCACCATTCAATCATGGCCGACCCTTTTTTCTATCTCCTCCTCAACCCCAGTTCCCGGCCTTCTCCCTGTAAGCTTTGATGCCATGTCCAATCAAGAACCTATCAATCTCTGCCTTAAACACACCCAATGACCCGGCCTCCACAGCTGGACGTGGCAACAAATTCCACAAATTCACCACCCTCTGGCTGAAGAAATTTCTCCACATCTCTGTTCTGAAAGGCCGCCCCTCTATCCTGAGGCTGTGCCCTCTAGTCCTGGACTCCCCCACCATGGGAAACATCCTTTCCACATCTAATGTTCATTAATGGAGAATGTGTGGAGCAGGTTAAGACCTACAAGTATCTGGGAGTGCAGTTAGACGAGAAGCTTGACTGGACTGCCAACATAGATGCCCTGTGCAGGAAAGCACAGAGTCGACTGTACTTCCTCAGAAGGCTGGCGTCATTCAACGTTTGTAGTGAGATGCTGAAGCTGTTTTATCGGTCAGTTGTGGAGAGTGCCCTCTTTGTGGTGGCTTGCTGGGGAGGCAGCATTAAGAAGAGGGACGCCTCACGTCTTAATAAGCTGGTAAGGAAGGCGGGCTCTGTCGTGGGCACAGAGCTGGAGAGTATGACATCGGTGGCAGAGCGGAGGGCGCTGAGTAGGCTACGGTCAATCATGGAAAACCCTGAACATCCTCTGCGCAGCACCATCCAGAGACAGAGAAGCAGCTTCAGCGGCAGGTTGCTGTCAATGCAATGCTCCTCAGACAGGATGAAGAGATCATTACCCCCCCAACGCCATTCGGCTCTACAATTCAACCACCAGGGGCAAGACATGTTAAAGTGCCGGGGTTAGGACTGAGCTTAAGTTACCACTCAATGCACTTTAGTAAACTATTTAAGAACTTTTTAAAAGCTATTTATTAATGCTTTTTGGGAGGGTGATTTTAGATGCATATCATATTTATACTGAGTTAAATACTGTAGGTAATTAGTTTTGCTATAATAAGTGTATGGGACACTGGAAAAATGTTGAATTTCCCCTTGGGGATGAATAGAGTATCTATCTATCTAATCTGTCCAGGCCTTTCAACATTCGAAAGGTTTCAATGAGACTTCCCCCCCCCCCCCCCCCATCCTTCTGAATTCCAATGAGTACAGGCCCAGAGCCACCAAGCGTCCCTCGTATGATAACCAGCTCAGGAGCTCTGAAACCCCAAAGAGCTCGTTGCCCTGTGCCTGCGATAGTAAACCTGATTCTGAGCAGACTGATATTGTGGTGTTTGGTAACCAGCCAACTTGCTCTAGTGAATAGCTGGGCTGCTGAGAGGCAGTCCTCACCACCTGGAAAGTTCAGGCATTCGGAGATCACAGCTCAAAGTCAAGTTTATTAACAAGGTTTGCGTGCGTCACCATATTCTACCCTGACGTGCATTTGCTCACAATTACAAAGAAATACAACAGGATTCATTAAAAACGCTACATAAACGAAGACGCAAGACATCAAAAGTACAAAGGAAAACAAACCTCTCCAGCGGGTGATTAGGACGGCTGAGCGCTTCATTGGGACTCAACTACAGGGCCTGGAGACGATCTACAACTCTCGGTGCTCGTAACGTCACTAAAGACTCATCCCGTCCCAGACACTGTCTGTTTGATCCCCTGCCATCTGAGAGGGGATACAGAAACACCTTGGCCAGGACAGTAAGACTGTAAAACAGCTTCTCCCCTGGGGCTGTTGTGCAGCTGAACAATGCTACCCCCCCCCCACCCCCGGCTTGCCAATAGCCTCTGAGTGTCCACCCTGCTCTGCTGGGTGAGAAGCTGACAGTGATGCAGCTGGATGCTTCCCTGGTGTCATGGATTATTGATTACCTGACTGGCAGACCGCAGTACGGGCGCTTGCAACACTGTGTGTCAGAAAGAGTGGTCAGCAGCACTGGGGCTCCACAGGGAGCCTGTCCTGTCTCCCTTTCTCTTCACCATCTACACCTCGGACTTCAACTACTGCACAAAGTCTTGCCATCTTCAGAAGTTTTCTGATGACTTTGCCATAGTTGGATGCATCAGCAAGGGAGATGAGGCTGAGTACAGGGCTACGGTGGGGAACTTTGTCACAAGGTGCGAGCAGAATCATCTGCAGCTTAATGTGAAAAAGACTAAGGAGCTGGTGGTGGACCTGAGGAGGGCTAAGGCACCAGTGACCCCTGTTTCCATCCAAGGGGTCAGTGTGGACATGGTGGAGAATTGCAAATACCTGGGGATACAAATTGACAATAAACTGGACTGGTCAAAGAACACTGAGGCTGTCTACAAGAAGGGTCAGAGCCGTTCTATTTCCTGAGGTCCTTTAACATCTGCCGGATGATGCTGAGGATGTTCTACGAGTCTGTGGTGGCCAGTGCTATCATGTTTGCTGTCGTGTGCTGGGTGGATCCAGAGATACCGGCCATGTGACAGATGCACTGCCACCTGGCTGCTCGGAGGACACACCACATGCCAATCAACATTTGGTCCCTCCCAAATAATCAATGCACACCTAAATTATTGGTCACCTTCATTGGATTATCTCGCCCAGCCCCATGCAATAAAAGGTGAGACTCGTCCCTGGCTTGGTCTCTCTTACAGACCACGTCATTGGAGGTAAGTGCATTGATTTATGTTTGGGAAGGTCTATCGTTTGTCCTGGTAAGGGAGCCACAACTATCCAAGGTCAAGGGGGATAGCTGTTGTAGTGCTTTTCCCTTGTTCTTTGTCTGTGTATCCGTACCTTGTCCCCACGCCGCTTCCTGTGTATTGTAGTCGCTTGTGTTGACCCGACTTCCACTTGTAAATAAATCCCTTATTATTAAAACTGTGTGTGTCCAGGCCTCTACTGTTGAGACTCAAAGCACCAGTTATTTCCATCACAACACCGGGGCAGCAAGCTGAGGGTAGCAGACACCGACAGAATCAACAAACTCATTCGTGAGGCCAGTGATGCTGTGGGGGTGGAACTGGACTCTCTGACGGTGGTGTCTGAAAAGAGGATGCTGTCCAAGTTGCATGCCATCTTGGACAATGACTCCCATCCACTCCATAATGTACTGGTTAGGCACAGGAGTACATTCAGCCAGAGACTCATTCTACCGAGATGCAACACTGAGCGTCATAGGAAGTCATTCCTACCTGTGGCCATCGAACTTTACAACTCCTCCCACGGAGTGTCAGACACTCTGAGCCAATAGGCTGGTCCTGGTCTTATTTCCACTTGGCATAATTTACTTATTATTTAATTATTTATGGTTTTATGGTTTTATATTGCTGTATTTCTTCACTATTCTTGGTTGGTGCGGCTGTAACGAAACTCAATTTCCCTTGGGATCAATAAAGTATGTCTGTCTGTCTGACCGTTATGGACTATCAAAGTCATCTGTTACATGTAAATATTTTTTTTAAGCTGTACCGATGCATTGTAAATATTTGTTTTGCACAGACTGCAGTGGCATGACAATCTCTTTGTCTTGACGATAAAGTTCTATTCTATCCTAAACTGAAAGTAATGTTCCCATCAAAGTTTCGGTCCATGTGGGGAAAAGGTTTCACTTTGCTAAGCCCAGATTTTTTTTTCAAAAATACTTTATTCAGAAATATTACAAAATGAAGTTATTTACATAGAAAAAAATTCATTAAATCTGAGTCCATATTTTCTATAAATAAAGTTATTTACAATAAATTATGTGTTGTCTCCCTGTTCCTATTCAAATTGAAGATGCTTACAATAAAACATTCGTTGACTCTCAAACTTTAGGCAGGGATTAAAGACTTATTTACAATAAAATAAAAAACTATTGATGATAAACATCCAGATTAGGCCTCAGGAGCCATCCCCAAACTGTTTCGGCTTGCTCCCAAAAGCCAGCTCGCCATGGCGCTTCTTCTCAAAGGGGACCTGGAACGTTCGTGCGTGATGACACACAATGGTGTCCATTGTCACTCAGGGTACCTGAGAATGTTTGAATATACACAGGGCAACAAAACGCACACTGCCTGTGAAAATCAACGCAAGATAGGCGGGGGGGGGTTAAGCCACGAGGAAAGGAGGGAACCCCCGCCCCCGACAGAAAGAGGCAGAAATCTTTAGACTCGCTGGCATTAACAACGGAGAATGGTAATCAAAATTGTCTTTTGTTCCCACCCAGGCTTGTCCAAGATTGGGAAATGCGGGGGGGGGGGGTGTGGGGGGAGTTGGTGTTGTGATTTTACATTAATTTACATTATATCACAGGGTTGAAAAGAAGGCTTTTGGCATCCAGGCATTCATAAATCAAAGTATTGAGTATAGGAGTTGGGATGTTATGGTGAGGTTGTATAAGACATTGGACAGGCCAAATTTGGAGTATTGTGTGCAGATCTGGTCTATAATGGACTAACTACAGGAAAGATATCAGTAAGATTGAAAGAGTGCAGAGAAGATTTACTGGGATGTTGCCGGGTCATCAGGAATTGAGTTACAGGGAAAGATCGAACAGGTTAGGACTTTATGCCTTGGAGTGTAGAAAAATGAGGGGGGATTTGATGGAGGTTTACAAAATTATGAGATGGAGTAAATGCGAGTAGGCTCTTTCCACTTAGATTAGGAGAGATAAACATGAGAGGACATGGCTTTAGGGCGAAAGGGGAAAGGTTTAGGGGGAACATTAGTGGGAACTGCTTCACTCAGAGTGGTGGGGGTGTGGAACGAGCTGCCATCTGACGTGGTAAATGCGGGCTCACTCTTAAGTTTTAAGAATAAATTGGATAGATACATGGATGGGAGAGGTCTGGAGGGTTAGGGACTGGGTGCAGCTCAATGGGACTAGTGGAATAAAATTCTGGAATGGACTAGAAGGGCCAAATGGCCTGTTTTCTCTGCTGTAGTGTCTATGGTTCTAAGTGTGGTTGGCTGGTGAGAAATTCAATTAGAACTGGAAGTAGGGTGTTTTTTGGTTAGTGCTTTTCAAATAAGCTACTTTATTCACCAAGTACACTTACATGTATTAGGAATTTGCTGTGGTGTGTTGGCGTGACATACCAAGACTGGCAAATATCAACAATTATAAGAAAGTATTACATAAAATGTGAACCATAGAACACTACAGCGAAGTTGGAGGTTAAAGGAATACATGTGCATAATGTATTAAGTATTTACAACATAAACAGTATTATTAAAAAGTGGTTTAAATTGGTTACAGTGCAGTGACTCGGGTAGAGGGGGTGGGGGTGGATCTATCTAGAAGGGTTGATCAGATTAACTGCCTGGAAAAAAGGAAACTTTAAAGATGGCGTCACACACACACAAAACACTAGGGGAACTCAGCAGGCCAGGCAGAGTCTATTGAAAAGAGTAAACAGGCGACGTTTCGGGCCGAGACCCTTTGACATCTGTAGATTTTCTCTCGTTTGCGATTGGACTACCAGACTGCGAGGTCTCTTCCAGGGGTGCCCTCCCAGAAGAAGTTGAAACCTTCCCTTCTGTACTCTTATCCCCATAGACGCTGCGCGTGTGTGCGTGTAAAATTGGGAATATAATTGGCCTTGATTTCCTAGGGCTTGTGAAGTCAGGTGGTGGTGGTGGGGGGGGGGGGATGAACTTGATGAATCAGAACAGCTTCTTCCCATCTACCATCTGATTCTTAATTGGACATTGAACCCTTGAACACTACCTCACTTTCTAAAATACGTATTATTTCTGTTCTTTGCACTATTTTTAATCTGTCGTGTGCTGTTTTGGTCGCCGAATGACAGGAAGGATATTAATAAGGTTGAAAGAGTGCCGAGTAAATCCAAGACCCACGCGCACGCGCGCATGCACTCATTCAAACGTATGGTCGATGTTTCAGGCCGAAACCCTTCGGCAGGACTGGGGTGAAAAAGAGGAGGAGTAGATTTGGAGGGGAAGAGAGAAACTCAGGGTGGTAGGTAACACTGGGAGGGAGGGAGACAGAGTAAAGAGTTGGAAAGCTGATCGGTGAAAGAGGTACAGGGCTGGAGAAGTGGGGGCGGGGGGGGGAGTCTGATAGGAGAGGATAGCCGGCCATGGAAGGGGAGTGGAGTACCAGAGGGAGGCGATGAGCGGGCAAGGAGATAGGGTGAGAGAGGGAAATGGGACTGGGGGATGCCGAAGGCGGGGAGCATTGTCGGAAGTTTGGGAAATCGATGCTCGTGTCCTCGGGTTGGAGGCTGCCCGGGCAGAATATAAGGAGTTGCTCCTCCAACCCGAGTGTGGCCTCATCGCGGTAGGGGAGGCCGTGGACTGACATACTGGAATGGGAATGGGAAGTAGAACTAAAATGGGTGGCCGCGGGGAGATCCTGATTGTTCTGGTAGGTGCTCGGCAAAGCGGTCTCCCAATCTACATCGGGTCTCGCCGATATACAGGAGGCTACACCGGGAGCACCGGACGCGGTACGTATCCCCAACAGACTCGCGGGTGAAGTGTCGCCTCACCTGGAAGGACGGTTTGGGGCCCTGAATGGTGGTAAGGGAGGAGGCGCAGGGGCAGGTGTAGCACTTGTTCCGCTTACAAGGGTAAGTGTTATTTATATTAAACAGTATTTATACTGTTTTTATATACAGTATTATATTAAAATGAGTAGTGCAAGGACAGAAACAATTAAGAAAGTGGAGAGGTGGCGTTCATGGGTTCAATCTCCGTTCAGAAATCGGACGACAGGGGGGAAGAGGCTGTTCCTGAATCGCTGAGTGTGTGTCTGAATCACAAGCTGGGTTCGTAGGTTGACTAGTCACTTGGGCCTGTATCTCTAAAATTTAAAAAGGAAGTTAAGCCAACTACACTGAGTGAGTTCAGCCACGTGTGGTCGGAGACTTTGTAAAAGAGGCAGAGATGGGGCGGAGAGATTATTTTTGCCCCTGTAGTTGGTGCCCTATGGCCAAGCACCGATGCTGCTTGTCAGGGTGCGTTCCGCTGCGTTTCCCCAGAATGACGCGAGGACGGATGTGCGTAGCCCAGCTCTCTTCGAGGACCGAGCGGCGGTGCCTGGGAGTGTCAAAACTTTGACACAGGGTTCAAGGTTCAAAAGCGGAGGGCGCCATTGCACGGGATTGGAGGAAGCTCCGGGGTTGCAGGTTCCGCCAGCTCCACCGTGGGCTCCGGGCTTCTCGCCACCAAGGACATCTTCAAAAACTGCGCTGTCTCCCGGGACAGGTCCTCCTCTGAACGTTACCGCCAGGGAGGAGACACACACTCAAAACTTCAGAAACGGCTTCTTCCCCTCCGCCATCAGATTCCTCACGAACACTCGTTCATTTGTTAAGTGCCGGTCCTACGGAAGTGCTTTGCCATCGCCTTCTTCCGGGCGGTGTCGTTACGAGGCGGGTGAGCCCCCGCCGTCATCGATACTCTTCAGAGACTGCCTGGCGTCAGTGGTCGCAGAACCAGGACTTGTGATCCGCACCGGCTGCTCGTACGACCGTCCACCACCTGCTCCCATGGCCTCCCGTCACCCTGATCTGGGGGCTAAGCAGGAGCTACACCTTGCCCAAGGGTGACCTGCAGGCCAGCGGAGGGAAGGAGCGCCTCACACCTCCTCTGACGGAGGCACACCTCCACTCGGCCACAAACGCTGCCTCACTTTTTCCTCCCTTTTCGCTCGATTTATTCTTTTAACGTGTTGCGCTGCACTGCTCCTGCAAAAACGACAAGTCTTGTGGTTTTAGTTGGTGACCGTAAACCTGATTCTGATTATGACTTCAGTTTTTGGAAATGTCGTGTAAAAAAAAAAAGTACCTCTTACAACAATGATGAGTGAGGCGCGGAGAG
This sequence comes from Hypanus sabinus, assembly GCF_030144855.1. Lineage (NCBI taxonomy): Eukaryota > Metazoa > Chordata > Chondrichthyes > Myliobatiformes > Dasyatidae > Hypanus > Hypanus sabinus. The sequence continues at coordinate 30,592,008 of NC_082736.1, read as the reverse complement.
ATCTGTATTTAATGACAGGTAACTTTATTGTTTAAACTAACAGGTGCTAAAACACCTTGTGTGCACACCCGCTAAGTCGCCCTGACTCTCCTGAATAGTGAAAGAACAACCAAAGTATTACCCGGGCAAAGGGGTTTACGTTGGCCAGGCGTTCCTCGTTGTCCCGATTCACTCGCCACGTGTTCCACACAGGGTAGCTCATGCTTGTATCGGCAATGGTTATTCTTTGAAGCTACTGCCATGAAACATCCACTTTTATATCCGTTCCTTATCAATTCAAATATCGCATTGCAGGTCACGCGTCTGTCCTTTAACACCTTGTTATTGTCTCTACTCCAAGCCAGCGTCCATTTCTTGCCCTCTTCCCATCAAGTGACAGTCGATAATTTATGGCTCCTTGTTCTCAATCGGCAACCATCTCGAACCACTTCAGGCAGGCATGGACCCCAGCGCCCACAAACCTGCGTGTTTATAGCCAACCAAAGAACACCTCACGAGTAACTGCTTACTTGGAAATGATCTCCAGTCCGGCAGGTTACCCGAAGTGTCAGCGTGTCTTCCTTAAAACAGCGGTCAAACCCAGCATGTCAAGCTGCACAAAATGGCAGCCGCCATCCCTAAGCATTCAGATTCCGGTTCAGTTTATTGTCATTTATAACCACAAGTACAACGCAGTTCAAGAATGAGACAACTTTCTCCGGAATGATATCACGTAAAAAGCACAAAACAGACCACACAAGAAAATCCACATAACGTTTGGTAATCCCCGATCCAGAGTCCGGAGAGGCTGCTGCCTATCGATATCGCGATGCCGCCTTAGCGCGTTCCCCAGAAAGGAACTACAAACTCATCAGACAAAACTAAAGCTACAAGACATACACAAAGCTACATAGTTACATATAGTTATAGTTAACATATAGTTACAACAGTGCAGACAATACCATAATTGATAAAAGACTGGAAAAGACCACATAATGATAACACATAGTTTCAACAGTGCAAAGCGATACCGTAATCTGATAAAGAGCAGTCCATGGCACGGTTTAAAAGTGAGCCACAAAGTCCCGACAACCCATCATCTCACGCAGACGGTAGGAGGAAGAAAAACTCTTCCTGCCATGAACCTCCAGCGCCGCAGCTTCCCGATGCAGCCTCTGGGAGCCCCGACCACAGCCAACTCCGAGTCCGTCCAAAATCTTCGAGGCTCCGACACCGAGCGCCATCTCTGCCGAGCACTTCGACCCCGGCCCCAGCCGCCAAGCGACAGGCAAAGCCGAGGATTCGGGGCCTTCCTCCGGGAGATTTCTCGATCGCACAGTAGCAGCGGCAGCGAAACAGGCATGTCAGAAATTTCACCAGATGTTCCTCCGTGCTTCTCACGTCTGTCTCCATCAAGTCAGGATTGTACACGGCCCCTACTTACAGATAACAGATACTCATTCCTGGAGTGGCCGCTGCGCGCTGCGTCGTGCCGCCATCTTGCCTAGGCATGCTGCAAGAACAAAGACAATTAGTCTGTCTGAACCCACCGTCCTTGATTAATTTGAACACACTGATTGGTGGACGGTCTTTCTGGCCAATAGAAGTTCCTCCTGAAATCATTTCCCCCGCCGACAGAATTTAAAGACTTTGGAGTTCAACTGGAAAGAGGCTGCAGGGGAACTCAGCAGAGAGATTTGAACACAGTGAGGACCTCAACAGCTCTGGACTGTGGGAGGACACCCCCACGGTCACGGGGAGAACGTACAAACTCCTTACAGGCAGCGGTGGGAATTGAACCCCGGTCACCGGTACTGTAAACCGTTGTGCTAACCGCTATGCCACCGTTTCCCTGAGGCAGGAGTGGAGTTTGGGAGTTGGATTCAGGTTCATTTATCACGCGTACATCAAAACAAACAGTGAAATACATCTGTGCGTTAACAACCAACACAGCGTAAGGAAATGTACGATCATCCATTTTGGTAAAGGGGACAATAGTGCAGAGTACTACCTAAACGGGGAGAAGGGTCAAACATCAGAGGTGCAGAGGGACTTGGGAGTCCTCGTGCAAGACTCCCAGAAGGTTAATTTACAGGTTGTGGTAAAGCAGGTAAATGCAATGTTGGCATTAATTTCAAGGGGAATAGAATATAAAAGCAAGGAGATAATGCTGAGCCTTTATAAGACACAAATCAGGCCACACTTGAGAGTATTGTCAACAGTTTTGGGCCCCATATCTCAGAAAGGACGTGTTGTCATTGGAGAGAGTCCAGAGGAGGTCCAGGGAATGAAGAGGTTAACATACGAGGAGTGTTTGGCAGCTTTGGGTCTGCACTCACTGGAATTTAGAAGAGTGCGGCGGGTGGGGGGGATCTCATTGATATTTATGGAATGTGGATAGGGTGGATGTGAGGAGAGGATGTTCCCTATGGTGTTGAACCGACTTGGAGAGCTCGGGACTGAGATCTAGGCCTGGAGCGATTCGTTGATGTCCGGGATCCTGAAGCTGCTCACCCTTAACCTCCTCTCCCTCATTTCATTTTTAACACTTTAATGGTGCATAAAGGGGGGGGGGGAGAGGCCGAAAGGACTCGAACGTTCACGCCTGTGGTTTCCCTTCCAGGTTTTCCGGAACAGGATGATTTCGGAATCCATCGGCTCCCTGAACATCTGCGAGGGATTCCAGGACACACCCAGCGAGCCACCGGCTTGCCTCCTGCATCACGGGCTGGTGCAGGCGGGCCACGCCGGCTGCCTACTGAACGGCCGGCCCTGCAGCCGCCCACTGCCCGCGCCCCACTCCCAGATGGCGGGCGACTACCCGGCCCCGGACATCGTCGCCATCGAGCACAACTACTGCAGCCGCCGGGCGTCTAAGAATGCCGGGCCAGCGGGGGCCTGGGGAGGTGGAACAGCGGGGGTGGGTCAGGCCCGGCGGGCGCTGAATGCCCAGCGCTGGAGCTGTGGGGCAGCGGCCCTGCGTTCCACCCGCCAGGGCTCCCGCGCCCGTGCCCAGGCCAGGATCGAGGTGGATGAGGCGGTGGACCTCGTGGTGGGCGTCCACCAGGTTGCCGGCAGGCGGGAGGCGGCCGATGAGGCTGCCGAGGCCCCCCCGTCGCCGCAGCAGTGGGAGGTCGGTATAGCGCAGGGGAGCGCCTCCGCGCGGACGCAAGCCTTGGCGGGGAGGGGTGGGCGGTCACCCTGTGAGGTGACAGAGGAAGAGCTGAGAAAAGGGGCGGCCCCTCCCGCAGTGGGGTGCTCCCTCCTCTCCCACCCCTCCTCCTACAGCACGACACTCACTCCTCTCGGCCCAGCCTGAGACATGGCCCTCTATCACTGCTCTTCCCACGATGCAACACTCCCTCTATACTGCCCCTCACACAGAGGGGCACTCCCTCGCCACCGCTCCCGCCGTGACACATTCCCTCACTGCCCCTTCCACAATGGGGTATTCCCCCTTACCACCTGTAAAGTCCCTCGAACAAAGATATTAAAACCTCCCATTATTCTGAAGGAGAAAGAAGTCCCGGCCTGGAGCAGCTCGGGGCCTAGCATCGAGCAAGCAGACGGTCCTGACAGGAGCGCCTCGGAGCCCGGAGAAGCTGGCGACCCGCCCTTGAAGATCCACAGGCTCACCCCGGAGGAGTACAAGGCGGTCTTCAGCACGGTGGTAGGGAAGGCCCTGACCAACACGGCCTCCCGGCCTACACGCAAGTGCAGCCTGGACCTGGCCAGGAGGATCAAGGAGCACCTATACAATGCGGTGAACCGCCCGACCTTCAGGGAGATCGTCCACACGGATGGCAGGGTGGAGTTCGTCGAGCACTACAACCTCTCCAGCCGGAAGAGGAGCCCGCCCCACTTCGAGCTGGACACCACCGGCGAGCCTGACTCTGAGGACAAGGCCTCAGAGTGGGCAGAGCTTGCAGGAAAGAACTCATGAAGTAGAGGCTGCGGCCCTCTCTACTCTCCCCCCCTTCGTTCCCTCCTCCCCCCTTCATTCCCCCCTCCCTCCACCCCATGCCCCTTCCCCTCAACTAAACCGCCTAATGCAATTATTTTTCATCGTATCTGATGGTCGAGAGTTTATTGATCGGATAAATCCGAAATAAAGGAAAGATTTTACATTTTACTTCCATGCTGCCGTTTCTAATTCTGTCGGGCTGAAGGGAGTAGGTCGGTGTTGGAAAGAATTCCACGCTGTCGACCACAAGCGGGACAAATGTCGACCGTTTGCTCTTTTTCATAGATGCTGCCTGGCCTGCTGAGTTCCTGAAATGATTTTTCTTCGCAACCATCCACAAAAACAGAGGAGTGCCCCAAAGAATGAACGGCAGTTAAATGCCAGAACCCCAAAGTCCCCCCTCCCAAGCTCCTCCGGCAGTAAGCAACAATCCCCCCTCCAAAAACAAAAAGGCATCGGCACCCGTCACTGAGCACTCAAACTGTGAGCAAAGCAACAGCAAAGACACAGACATACGGTTACCCCAAAGACTTTGTGTTTCACCCAGTATTCGACAGACCGCAGGTTTTGTCCCTCCCTAATAAGGGGGAGGGAGGTGTCTCCGTTTTCCCAGCGAGCGGGGAGACACAACAAACAACTCGCTGGTTGACGACGTTAGAAGTCCGTCACGTCGCTTCTTCTTGAGCTCTGTGCCCAGAGGCCGCAAAGATCCCGGGTCTTCGGGCCCACAGCAGGTTTCCCGACGACGCACGGGTCTCCCGCCGTGACACCGCCCCTCCAGAGCCCCCGCGATCTCGGGCTCCCGAATCCGAGCCGGACTCTCAGGCCGTGCCGAGCACCGGCCAGTCTAGAAACCCCGAGAGCGGGTCCCATTCCCGCAAAGAACCGAAGTCAGCGTGTAACTCCAGGTCAGGGTCTTCAAAAGAACCTTGAAAAGGAAAAATAGAGATATTAAAGATGGAAGTAGAGTTGTCTCCGAAGATGCAGGCAAAGGATTTGCTGTTTGGTGCCATTAACCCTCCTAAGCTCCACTTTCAAGCTTCGAAGACCTTCAAAGGCTTCGGCCTAGTAGGCTGTGGGATTGCTATGGTGGCGCTGGAAGACTTGTGGGTTGCTGCCAGCGTAACACACACCACTGTATGCTTTTGATGGTTCGATGTACCCGTGACCAAATAAAGCTAATTTAATCCAACCTGCAAAGCAGGGAAAGGTTGCCACCTCGTTTTCTCTCGGGGGGGGGGGGGAAATCTGGAGCACCCATATTGTCACGGGGTACAAGCCCCTGACGGGCAGGGGCGGGGATCAAACTGGGATCGCCGATCGCTGTAAAAGTGACTGCGCTAACCACTCCAATACCACGCCAACACGGTGGGAGGGGGGGGTGGGGGCAGTGTAATGGATCTCAACTCCCCTGTTGCGTTCCAAAGACGCATGGGTTGGCGTTAGCGGGCCGTGGGTGTGCGACGTCGGCGCCGGAACACTCCTGCGCGCCCCCCCCCCCCGTACGTTCTCCACGCAGACAACTAATGCATCTTCGGACCGCGGTGGTCGTTGACATCAACGATTCACTGTGATGGACACGCGGGCAAATAGAGTTCACCTGATTGGCTCTTTACGGCGGGTAATGTCACATGACTTCCTGTCAACATCAGAGGACCCAGTAGGTGTTTACAGTAGTCCCGAGTTACTTGGCCACCATTACCGTGGTTACCAACTTCTAAATAGAGATTTATTTGATCATAAAAAACTCTGGTTAGGCCACACTTGGAGTACTGTGTCCAGTTCTGGTCACCTCACTATAGGAAGGATGTGGAAGCATTGGAAAGGGTACAGAGGAGATTTACCAGGATGCTGCCTGGTTTAGAGAGTATGGATTATGATCAGAGATTAAGGGAGCTAGGGCTTTACTCTTTGGAGAGAAGGAGGATGAGAGGAGACATGATAGAGGTGTACAAGATATTAAGAGGTATAGACAGAGTGGACAGCCAGCGCCTCTTCCCCAGGGCACCACTGCTCAGTACAAGAGGACATGGCTTTCAGGTAAGGGGAGGGAAGTTCAAGGGGGATATTAGAGGAAGGTTTTTCACTCAGAGAGTGGTTGGTGTGTGGAATGCACTGCCTGAGTCAGTGGTGGAGGCAGATACGCTAGTGAAGTTTAAGAGCCGACAAGACAGGTATATGGAGGAATTTAAGGTGGAGGGTTATATGGGAGGCAGGGTTTAAGGGTCGGCACAATATTGTGGGCTGAAGGGCCTGTACTGTGCTGTATTGTTCTATGTTCTATTAAACCAAATCTCCTCAAATTCCCAATGTCTTGCCTTCTTTATAACAGCATCAATATGTTACGTTTCTATAGAGATATGGACACCCAGGAACTTGAAATCGCGTTCTCTCTCCACTTCCGGTCCCTCTGCGAGGGCAGGTGTGTGTTCCCTTGTCTTACCCCTTCTGAAGTCTGCGATCTCTGGTTTCACTGACGTCGAGTGCCAGGTCGTTGCTGCGACACCACTCCTCCAGCTGGTATATCTCGCTCCTGTGGGCCCTCTGCCATGTGGTGGTCAGCAAATTCATAGATGGCATTTGAGCTGTGCCCAGCCACACTGTCTTTGCTCAGTGAATTTTGCAGTAACGGGTACTGTAGTTTAAAGACACAACTTGGTTCTGAGCCAGTGCCAACCAATAACCCTGACCAATTAACCTGGTAACCTTATATTCCATCTGGGTAGCCTCCAACCTGATGGCCTGAACATTGATTTCTCTAACTTCTATCAATGCCCCTCCTCCCCTTCTTACCCCCATCCCTTATTTCTTTGTTTGTTTGT